>NW_028258485.1:300000-411168 GCF_053883595.1 Heterocephalus glaber
GCACGTAGGAAACCTGGTAAGCAGACTGTGTGAGTCGATGGCCAGAGCTATGAAATAGGGTGTTTTGCACAATGATAGAGGTATGTCAGTCTAAAACAAAAATCTTCTCCATTAGCCAAATCTTTGGGGGGAGGGGGAGGCAGAGAGAGGCGGGATAGCTCTACCACTTTTCCCAAAGGACAATTATCTTGTTAACTTTCACCTCTGATTTGTCATGTTGATGGGAGTGGAAATGTCGTGGGAAACAGGACGTCCACCACGGCACAGCCCAGGAATCCGAAGGTAACTGCAACAGCAGCACGCACTGGTGCCCAAGGTCTCACCTGGTTCTTTTTCCCAAATAGCGTCGAGGTAGGTGGTAGAGTGAAGGGGGACGGTTAGGTGTGTTTCACCACACTCTAAAATAAATCCTTGAAAAGACCTACAAATTTTTAAATACTGTACAATGAGGAAGTGTGCAGCTCAAATAAAATTTTTGTCTTAGAGCCACAATATCTAACATACAAATTTAATATGTCAAAATGGTAATATTGTATTACAGTTAAACACAAGGGAAAGCTGTCATGTCTTCTTCATATTAACCAAAGGAAAAAAACTGGAAACATTAGCTAAAAATGAATAATTCCAAGGTTTGGATTAGGTTTTTAGATGCTACATAAAGTTGGTTGTTAATAATTAGTAATATATAACCCAAGTGTGGTTGTGCATGCCTCTAGTCCAGTACTCTGGGATGCTGAGGAGGAGAATCTCAAATTTGAGCCTAGAGTGGGCAACTTGATGGCTGTCTCAAGACCCAATCTCAAAAAATTTTTAAGGGGTTGGGGATGTAGCTCAGTGAAAAGGCCTTGGGTTTAGTCCTCAGTCCAGCTGATGGATAGATAGATAGATGATAGATAGATAGATACATAGATACATAGATAGAATTTGAGAATAACGTGAATTGACTAAAGTTGCATCTCACTTGAAGAACCTTACAGGTAAAACTTGGAAGAAAAGCCATAGTTCCATTATTAAACTACCACAAATTTGCAACTGGTTAATTTAAAAAACACTTTATACACATTTAAAGCCGCATCAACTCTGAAGACTGTTTTCTCTTGTGCTATGTCACAGTTCATTTTTCTGTTAGTGGCTAGATGTGTTTTACTTCATTGGCTTTCTAAATTTAAATCCAAACCTAAACTAGTAATCCAGAAAGTCTGCCCACAGATCTGTAACAATTACGTAGCGTTTACCAATTTTCCTCTTCCAACAGAATGTATATATTCCATGCAAAGAAAGAAAATACTTAGTGACCAAAGTCATTGGCCCCTAACACACAGGCTGAGATTTCTAAGCAGAAATCCTGCTATTAGATCCCACAAGTGTTTACTGCTTGCTAACTTGGAAATCACAGCAACTTGGTTTGCACCATGGTGTAATTCAAATCAACTCAGTTCAAACTTGTTCACGTATTAAAACAGAGCAGGAGTCAAAAGTCGGGCAACAAAGATTCAGTTCATGATTCACAAAGATTTCATGTCTTTTATCTAGACACCTATGACCATGCCCTTGAACTATGAGGGACCAGTAAACAGAAGGGCTTCTTCACATCCATAACTCACTGAGCTGATTTGGGTTCAATTCCCAGCACTGCAAAAATTAAAAATAAAAATAAGTGGATTCTCTCACACACAAAAACAACAACAAATACAGAAACAGAGCCCTAAAACAGATATGAAATATTTATGCCAATGAGCATAAGACGAAAGTGATCATAATTAACCCAATAATTTAGACATTCCAGTTGGAAGGAGATATTTTAACAGTGCTTCACTTTTGACATGGATTCATACATGATTTCTGTGATTATATGCAGGACCACAGAAATAATGATGGTTACCTGTATACTTAAGGTTTCTTGACTGGTACAGGATCTTGAAATAATACAACCAATATTATGAGCATCACACAAATAATCCACACAAAGAACTAAGCGAACCACCACCATGCACAGCTGACTCCCACACATACTCAACAAGAGTTCAGTAACCTGTGTCTTTTCTTTTCTCATTGCTATGAGTTCAAATGTTTAACATTTCAGTTTTATTCTTACAAAAATTGTGCAAGCTCCAAAGACAGAAGTTTGTCTCTGCTTCTGCTGCAGTACCTCTGACCATTAGTCTTCAACCCGCAACTTTCAAGTTAGGCCCTGGAATCTGCATATGGGGTACGGAACCCTATGAGAACACGCAAGAAAATAGTGCCAGGTTTTTACTTAAATGAACCTCATTTTACAATGATGTGAATTTGGCATGGCAATCATATAAAGGACCTCTATTTATGGTTTTATTGATTATATTTATCAAAAGTAAATTTTCATGTTCTCTATCAGTTTTCTTGGGTAATTGACTTGGTTTGGGTTGAATAAAATATTAATGGTCAATATAAATTGACCATTAAGCTCTCTCTTCTTGTTTTTAACAGTAGCTTAATGAGAATTTACTAGGTGAGTGGAATATGGAGAAAAATGTGCACAGGTCAGAGAAAATTAGATACTAAAAAATGTGTAAATTAATCTAATAGCCAGTGGGAAAAATTGTACACAAACATGATTTGGGTGTCAGGAAAATAACTACTGACCATTAAAAATGTAAAATTTCTGGTGCTATTACAATTACTTGATGTTTGTTAATAGGAGTGTGAAAATATTAGGAAAAGTGTTAATCAAATCAGTATGAGTAAAATTGAGTTGTTTCACAGTAAATGGAAACACATGACAACACAGACAGATGTGCTAATATAGACAGATGTGCTAAACCTTATTTCTTGCTTATATAATTATATCTAGTCAAGTAAGACAATTATTAATTGCAAAATTCATATAACAATTCTTATAACATTATTCACATGAATAATTTTAAAAATCACATAAATGAAAATCTTTGGCCAAGTCTTTATTATAATTTAAAGTTTGGAAAACCGTGGTTCCTGTACTCATTAATATTTGTCTGGTTCTCTGCCTTACTATGCCCTAAACTAAGAAAGCAATTATATTCAAAGGCTATATATCTTTCATTAGATACAACTGGATATCAATATGCATCAAAAGAATGGCTAGATAAAGCAAAATGGTAAAGGAAACTATCCTTGGGATACACTGGATCATGTGAAAATTCTTCACATTTTAAAGAATATATATATATATGTATATATGTGTATACACACACACACACACACACACACACACATATATAATACATCTCATCTCCAAGTATCAAAGAACTAAAATGCTTTTTTACCGCCTTACCTGAGAAACATGCTAAATTCTACTAAGAAAAAAAATGAATAAAACTTATAATTTTACCTACCTGTGACAAGTGGTCAAAAATAAAAGCAAATACTATCAATAGTAGGGAACATCTCTTGAGAGTTTAAAGAAAGATTCTATTAGAGACACTGTTCTTTGCTGTGACTTAAAATGTAAGGTATTATAGAGTAAAATAATGTCGATCAATGATGGAATGATGAACATGAAGTAGCCAATTCACTGAATTTCCTGAAGATATTTTATATGTATATGTATATATATTACATGTATATATTATATATACATAATATTAAATATAATACATAAATATAATGTTATATTTATATATTTATATTTATATTAATATTAATATATATATAGCCTCTGCCATGGAGAAAGCATTGAACTTTAGTTCAGTTCAATGGAATTATACCACGTACAGATTCTCTAGAAATACAGCAGTCTATGCAAAAGAGACAAAACATTGGTAGGTTTCCTCCCCGCCAACGTTAAGTAACGCAACCTTGAAGGCATCACCTCCTGAGAGAAGCATGCCGTCCTCATCACCGTCACCATCCTCACCATCCTCACGATCACCACCGTCACCATCCTCACCACCCTTCTGGTCTTCACCATCATCATCACTATCATCACAAACCCATCATCAGCTTCCTCTTCATTACCACCACCACCATCCCAGTATTCATCTCTGTCACTGTCAGAAACATCAGCATCACCATCCTCATCATCATTTCCAACACCATTTGCCTCAGGGCCACCATCCTCATCCTCAGCATCCTCCACCTTCCTCATCACCATCACCACATTCATCATCATCACTATCGTAAACACCACCATTCTCTTCCTGTTCGCCATCATCAATATCATCATGGCTGTCATCCTCACCACTAATGCCAGAGCTATCATCACCTTCATTATCACCCTTCTCTTCATGTTTACCATCACCATCATTCACATCACCGTCCTTATCACCATCATTACCACTACCATCATCATCCCATCCCCATGATTATATCATCAAGAATTTAACCATCATCCTTACCATCACCATCATCAGCAGCATCATCATCATCACCATTATCATCATCTCATCACACTCATCACAACCACAATAACCAATAACATTATCATATCTGCATTGGTTTCTTTCCTGTCACTGGGACACAATACCCAACATTCACAATTTGAAGAAGAGACTTATTATGTTCACAGTTTTCTACAGGTTCCATGTACTGTTGGCTGGCTTCAAAGCAGAAATAGCATGGTGGAGGGAAGTTGCTCAACTGACGGCAACCAGGAAGCAGAAAGGGCAGGTCATGGCCCTGGTGACCTACCTCCACTACTGTGTCCCAGCCATTGGAAATTGAATAATACAATTATCGCTACTATCGTTACCATTGTATTCTTCACCATCACCATAAGCACCATCACACCATACCATCTTCATCACCCCACCATCACCATCATCATAGCTATCATCGTTAACCTAGCAGATCCTAATTACCTACTGTGTCCTCACTCAATACCAGGCACTCCACTTCTTCATCTCACCTTTTCCTCCTGATTTCTCACAACCAACCATATCATTTTCACTTTACAAATAAAGGATCAGAAGCTCAGAGAGATCACATGTCCCAAATCACAAATCAAGTAAGAATCTGAGCAACTATTAGAGTCAATGGTTTTAAAAGGCCCACCATATCTCAGAGTAATAATAAGAGGATTGGGCTGATCCTGCTGTTCTCAACTTGCTTCCCTACTCAAATCACCTGGGGAGATTCTAAAACTGATACTCTGGGTGAACTCTTGACTGGTGCTTCAGTGTCCCTGGCGAGGCCCCACAATTGCTATTTTTAGGCCACCCTAGGTGATTCCAGTGTATGTCCCAAGATGTAAAAACCAAAGAATGGGCAGATCATAATGAGTGGTAACAACTCATGTGAAATTTTGTCAACCAGACAAGTTCATTAGAAACTCAGTATTCAGGGTCCCCCCCGCCCTGCAGACTAGTCACATTAGCACCATCTGCCTGGCATGTATCAAAACTCCAAATTCCCAGAAGGAAAACAGATGTTCAGCATAAACAACACTGTATGTACAAACAAATTAGGAACAGTTAGCTCATCTTATTAGTTAGGGAATGATGAGAAACCTCTCTACATTTAAGTTTCCAGATCCTAGCCCAAAAGCCAACAATTTAAATAGGCTTTTTAAAAATTTTGTTTTTCATTGACACAGAAGTTACAGTTGGAGGACTATGGCCTGGTGTTCCATAACACAGTAGGCTGGCCATGGTTAAGTAGGCATTTCTTAGGAAAATAGACTCAGATCTTCGAAAGAAACACTTCTCTGCATGCTGAATTAGAGCTATTTCTGGATGATAGAATCTGGATTTATGATTCGGTTTTACTCTTCTTTCTAGCTTTCTCTATTGATTTTTTTAAATGAGCAGGTAACAAATTCCATAAAAAATAAAGACATATTTTTATTTTATTTTATTTATTTATTTTTTTGGTACTGGGGATTGAACTCAGGTCCTTGAGCTTTCAAGACAGGTGGCGTAGCCACTGAGCTAAATCCCTGGCCCAAGAGATATTTTTAAAAAGGTAAATTACTAATTATGACTTTCAAAGAAGACATCTGAAATATTAAGTATGCATGAAGTAAGGAAAAGAATTCTCGGTTCAAATGTTTCTAATTTATGCTTGGAAATGCAATTATAATTTGCTTGGAAACTCAATTATAAATACTAATTTATTAGATGTGACTACAATTAATTTGTTTCCCAAGTACATCATTAACCTTTGCTCTGAATAATATAAAATTGGAAGAAAAGTGGGGAAGGGGGATGGAGAGAGGTGGACTAAAATAGTTACACAAGAGGAATTAGTTCTGGTTTTCTGTAGCCATAATCTACAACAATCAATGATACATTACAAAATAACTAGAAGAGCCCAAAGTATCCTGACACATAGAAATGATTAATGCATGAGGGTATGGAAATGATAAATACCCTGATTTGATTATTTTACATGGTGTGCATGTATCAAGTTATCATCCTGTATCCCATAAAGATGTACAAATATGATGAATCAATTTTTAAAATTTAGATGCCTTGAAGAAAATCTGAAACCTGTATATGAGGAGAGTCACTTTCCTATGATATATATACTCTTTTTTCAAGTAGAGTAATCTTCACCTATGTTTCCCTCAGCTTCCTCTTTAGCTTGGTGTTCCTATTTTTATTGACATGTGCCACTTTGTCTTCAAATACATGTAAATCAGCAACACTCTAGAATCTTGCTGCAAGGTCTTCAAAAGCTGATTCAGCACATAAATAATTTCAGAATTTTAAAAATCCCCAGAGAAGCAAGGATGGGTAGGGCACTAGGTCTAAACTATTATTGTGTTCCCTCTCCTCCTTAGTGCATTTTGTTTGCGGGCATTATCAGGAATGCCTATGAAATGATTGGCCCATTGAAGCAATCTGTGTATCAATCATGAACCAAACTGGCATTGTAGGATCTAGGAGTCGAACAGTGAACAGAGGAGACTGGAAATGGTGCTCCACTATGCTTATGTGCAGAACCATTCCTTTGGAACACACGCCACAGAGGTTTTCTCTTCCATCACTCAACATCATTGCTCCTGTGGAAGTTGGGAATGACCTCCATGTTTTGGAATCCCAAGATAGAAGGTCAAGTCTTGCCATTCTTGCAGTTCTAAACACACATGATCATTCCTTCATATTTGATAAGCTCTCATTATTCAGTTTTTGGAATACTCCTCTGAATTCTCTCCCATCTTATGTAGCTCTAGACCTAGATCTAGATCTTAAGTAGCTCATTCTTCCTATCCCTCCTGTATTGGGTGTGATTCAGAGCCAAACCCAAGGACTTCTTCATTCTATCATGTCATCCCGCATTAGGGCTCCAGTATTATCCGTCATCTATCTCCCTTAATCTCTAAACTCCTGCACATCTTTCCCTGTGGATCATCCACTGTGGATTTCTAATTTGCATCTTAAATACACCCTGCTTAACATCAAACTTCTGACCTAGCCCTTCTCCCCACCACCACTTCCTCCAAATCTGTGCCTGTCATGTATGCCATATCTGAGACCATTCCGATTTTCTTCCCACTGCTATTCGCAAGAAAAATTCTGGCATCATCATTGATTCATTCTTCTCTTCCTTCTATTCCTCATACTTGACCTGTCATAAATTTCTACCAACTCCACTTTCAAAATAAATGCTGATCATGTCCACTAGGACAGCTCTGGATCGAGCAACCACTCCTTTTCATTTCTGAAGATCTCAGACTGCACAGATAGATGGAAAATCTGTGTTTCTAATGCACCAGACAGACCATCAATTGCTACTCAAGTATCCTGAAGAATCAACAAGTTCCCAAAAGGAAGTATGCAAGAGCCATACTCTAACATTCGTAGGATGACATTTTCCAATAAAAAATAGTTTATTAAAATTGGAGTCTACTTTTTATATTGGGCTCTAATTTCATCAATCATGGATGGTTCACTCAGTGCATTTTCAAAAAAGTAGAGGTGATTCTATCTGAAGTCTAAGAGCTAGTTTTATAAGGAAGAAAATGCATACCTATGTGCAAAAAGAACAGTACCAAAGGCCATCTCTATTTGTCCCTTCGAGAGCAAATTCTGACCAGGTTAGCCATTGTGTATTGAATTCTATGTGCTAATTCCCCCCACTCCCCACACACATCTGGGGCATATTACAGCATTTTGTGTTTAGATCTCTTCAGCTTCTCTCAGTGCCTTTTACCATTTTACAGATGTTCCCAAGCAGAAGGCTTTGTTTCAGTGCCTAAAGAGATGTATTTAATTAACATCGTGGATTTTTAAGACATAAAGCCACTTGTGCAGGCAGGACAAGATAAGATCCTCGGCACATACCCCCCCACCCCCACCCCGCAAGGGAGAGTGATACATCTTTACACTTTTAGTTTCTGGGGCCTCTTTTTGGTAGAGCTAGGATGCTCCATGTCTAAAGACCAACCTGTATTGGGAAAGACATTTGTCTTCCTTCTCTCTGTTAAAGCATCACTAATTAACTGTGAATCTGAATCACTAAAATTTTCTTCTCATTGAAGGGCAAACATGTTTAAGCGGTTGTTGGGCCAACATTGTCTTCTATTCTGTGTGTTGTTGCGTAGAATAGGTCTAAGAGGAGACGATTAGAACAGACTACAGTTAAAAAGAAATTTAACTACTAGAAGTCACACCATCTGGATTTTAGATTTTATACCTCTATTACCCAACCATGTCATCTGGGGCTGATAAATTGCTTTTCTCTTTATGCATCAACTTTTTTGTCCATTATCTCATACGTGCATGTTTACCTGCTTCAAGGAAATGGTATGGAAATCAAATTTAACAAGTTTGAACAACATTTTGAGAAACAAAACAACTCAAAGAATGGATTATTATTTGTATATGCAGTATGTTAATGCTGACTGCATACCTCAGGCTACATGTTGATCCAAAACTACTCATATTTCGACTCCTGATTGATTCCTGAAACAGATGAGGTCTCAGCTGTCGAGGATCCCATGCCTGTTTTGCACCTCTGATGCTGACATCTAGTAAATTTCTACTTAAGGCTGAGTATGATGAATCAGAAACATCAGAACCAGAGATGGGAGGTGCTGCATCATCAAGGACACACAGTCCAAGATTAGTCCAAGATTTCACCAAGATTAGAACACCATCACTCATAAGACACAGGACTATCTTATCTACCATCAAGAAAGAGAAAATATTGGCATTTGTCAATTAAGATCACACTAATATGAGAAAGGTTTAAATGCATAAAATACCTTCTGTGAATAATAAAGAAAAAAAAAGTTTATCATGGTTTTTAAGATAAGAGAAAGGGGTTGAGCAGAACACGCCAAATCAGCCCACTGCAGACAGGCAGGTCTGCAGACCCGAACCAAGGTCGCGAGTCCTGCGGAACACTCCAAATCAGCCCAAGCTCCAGCAGCAATCCACTGGACACCCCTCCACCCCCCCGCTCCTCTGGCCTCTTCTCTGTACAGACACCTGGTTCCACACTACAAAGACGCAGAGGACACCCGACCACCAGACCACTATACTGGGTAAGTTGGAGTCATCTTCACCTCCTATCAGGACTGGGACTATCTTCAGGGAAGAGCAGCTGGAACCTGCAATACAACTCTGCAGAGTTCAACCCTACAGGAGGACAGGGAGCTCAACTTGGGACTTGCAGCCAGAAATCTGCCTGAATCTCATGGGTCTTCGACTAGCTTGCTGAGACTCATTGACTTATATCTGCACACTGCTACCCACATTGTCTATTGTGACTGCAGAGGCATACCCTGAAAGGGGCCCTTCATCTTCATTATTTTTTATTCCAAAAATTAGTATTATTAGTTTGTTTTTTTCTCTTTTCTTTTCTTTTCTTTTGCTCCTCTTATCTTAATTTTTTCCCTACTCTTTGCAAATATTTGTTTTTCTCTCCTTTTTTTCTTTCTCTTCTCTTTCCTTTCTCTCTCTCTTACA
The DNA here is from genome assembly GCF_053883595.1 of Heterocephalus glaber. Taxonomy (NCBI): domain Eukaryota; kingdom Metazoa; phylum Chordata; class Mammalia; order Rodentia; family Bathyergidae; genus Heterocephalus; species Heterocephalus glaber. The sequence goes on from NW_028258485.1 coordinate 309,870, forward strand.
CTCACTCTCTTGCTCTCCCACATTGTTCATCTTCCTTATTTGTCCCTGTTTTGGTCCTCATTCAGAGTTCTTCTTTATTTTCCTATTATTCTCTTTTTCCTTCTCACCTGTGTCCTCTGGCCACACTGCTAACTTTCCCCTATCCTTCTTCCCATCTGTCCCTCCCTCCCCAACCCTTTCTAAATCCCCATCCCAAAGGGTATAGTTGTTATATTGAAGAGTTTATTCACTATATGTTGGGTTGGTCCTCCATCTTGATTTAAGTCACACAGCTAAAGGTGATAGATTAATAACTACCACAAATTGTCATTTTCAAATATGTACTTGATGCAATGGTGTTGCTGATTGTATCATTTGGGCTAAAGTATTGTTATTGATCTAGTCAATGAACCTTCCTAGTATAAGGAAAATGAGATAGCCTTAGAGTCATTAGAGACTCAAAATTTAAAGACCAACTATATCTGAAAGACACCTCTGAGAAGCAATCATTCCATAAGGGTTCTAATTACAAGCAACAAAGATACCTACAATAAGCAATTTCAAACTATCAACCAGGAGTTAAACCAAGGATGATATGAAAAACAAAAATGAGGAGACATTAAAGCAAGGCACAAACTCAGACTTCCACCCCATCAAGGGGAAATCCTGGGGGAAATGAGATGGAAAAGTCCCATAAACAACCACCTGGATACCCTGAACTGATAGCACAGGAAGTAACAAAACAGATGAATGAGGCTCTAGAAAAATGCAAAGCAGAAATAATCTCCCAGATATCTACAGAGATAGTGAGCAGAGTGAAAGACATGATTAGAGGACCTAGAACAGAAATAGATAAAAAATAGATGAGCTCAGAAACATGCTGGAAGCCATGAATACCCAGCATAAGAAAGAAATGGAAACCATGATCGCCCAACATAAGAAAGAAATGGAATCCATGAAACAGATTCAAACAGATATTCAGGAGATCAAAAACTCCACTGAAAGTATCCACAGCAGATTAAGGGAATCTGAAGATAGAATATCAGATATAGAAGACAGGATCGCAGTTAGAGACCATGAAAATATAGATTTCTTCAAAATAGTAAGGGACCATGAGAAATCAATCCAACAGCTGCTAGATGATGCAAAGAAGAATAACATAAGACTGATAGGAGTCCATGAAAAAACAGGAGAAAGCACAATTGACATAAAATTTGTTCACAGAAGTAATAGTGGAAAACTTCCCAGACAGAGGTAGAGAATTGGACATACAGATAAGTGAGGCATATAGAACTCTAATTAGCCATGATCAAAAAAAAGCTACATCTAGACATATAATAGTCAAGATCCCAGAAACCCAACAGAAGAACAAAATCCTACAGGCAGTTAGAGAAAAGCAACAAATCACCTACAAAGGAAAGCCCACCAGAATCACAGCAGACTTCTCAACACAAACCCTCAAATCAAGGAGAGCCTGGAGTGAAGTATTTCAAGCCCCAAAAGAAATTAACTTCCAACCTAGACTGTGGTATCCTGCAAAATTATCTTTCAAAATCGATGGGGAAATTAGATACTTCCACGACAAAGAACACCTGAGAAATTTCATCAACACCAAACCAGCACTACAAGCAATTCTAAACAATATCCTAGAAAAAAGTAATGAAGGTCACAACTCCATGAGGCCCAAGAGAGGGAAGCCACCAGGCAAGGTAAGAAACTAAACAGAAAGAGGGAAAAAATAAGAAATAAAAGAGCCAACGAAAGTAAAACATCATGACAAGGATATATCAATATCTATCAATTATAACCATCAATGTTAATGGCCTCAATTCACCAGTCAAAAGAAATAGACTGGCAGAATGGATTAAAAAAGAAAATGCAACAATATGCTGAATACAAGAAACATACCTAACTCAAAAAGAAATTCATAGACGGAAAGTAAAAGGATGGAAAACAGTTCTCCATGCCACAGGAACCCAGAAGAAAGCAGGGGTAGCAATCTTATTTGCAGACAAAGTAGATTTCAAACCAAAACTAATTAAGAGAGACAAAGATGGTCACTACATCCTTGTGAAGGGAACAATCCAAGAGGAAGAGATGACAATCCTAAATATATATGCACCAAATACGAATGCCCCCAACTATACAAAACAAATATTAATAGACATGAAAAACCAAATAAACACTAACACAATTATAGTGGGGGACCTCAGTACCCCACTATCACAAATAGACAGATCATCTAGACAAAAAGTTAACAAGGAAATTCTAGAACTGAACCAAACTATAGAACAAATGGACTTAATAGATGTTTACAGAGTGTTCCACCCCACAAAATCAGAATACATGTTCTTCTCAGCTGTACACGGGTCATTCTCCAAAATAGACCACATGCTAGCTCATAGGACATGTCTAAGTAAATGTAAAAGAATAGAAGTTACCCCCTGTATATTATCAGACCATAGTGCAATAAAATTGGAGATCAATAACATAAGAAACTGTAAAACCACAACAAACACATGGAAACTGAATAACACCCTCTTGAGCAACCAATGGGTCACAGAAGTAATTAAAGAAGAAATTAGACAGCTTCTACAAGTAAATGATAATGCCAGTACAACATACAGGAATCTATGGGACACGATGAAAGCAGTTCTATGTGGGAAATTCATAGCAGTGAATGGCCATATTAGGAAAACAGAGAGAACTCAGATAAATAACCTAATGCAGAACCTCAAGCTCCTAGAAAAAGAAAAGCATAACGAATCCAAAGCTCATACAAGAGAGGAAATTATAAAGATCAGGGCAGAAATCAATGCAATGGAGACTAAGAGAATGATACAAAAAAATCAATGAATCAAAGAGTTGGTTTTTTGAAAGAATAAATAAAATCAATAAACCTTTACACAATCTTATCAAAAAAAGCAAAGAAAGGGCACAAATACATGCAATTAAGAATGAAAAAGGTGAAGTCACAACAGATCCAACAGAAATCCAGAGGATCATCAATACCTACTTCGAGAACCTCTACTCCAATAAAATGGAAAACACAGAAGAAATGGGCAGATTCCTAGATATATACGAATTGCCAAAGTTAAATGAAGAAGATATAGAAATTCTAAACACTCCAATTACAATGAGTGAAATTGAAAATGTAATAAAATATTTACCAACAAAGAAAAGCCCAGGTCCTGATGGCTTCATTGCTGAATTTTGCAAGACATTTAAAGAAGAACTATCGCCATTACTCTTTAAACTCATCAAGGAAATTGAAAGGGAAGCAATACTTCCAAATTCATTCCTGGAAGCAAGTGTTACTTTGATTCCAAAACCAGGGAAAGACCCGACCCAGAAAGAACTACAGGCCAATCTCCCTAATGAACATAGATGCAAAAATCCTCAACAAGATACTGGCAAACAGAATACAGAGGGTCACCAAGAAGATCATACACCCTGACCAAGTTGGATTTATCCCAGGGATGCAAGGATGGTTCAACATTTGTAAATCAATAAATGTAATACACCATATTAACAGAGTCAAGGGCAAAAACCATATGATCATCTCAATAGATGCAGAAAAAGCATTCGACAAAATCCAGCACCCATTCATGATAAAAACCCTATAGAAAACTGGAATAGAAGGTCTCTATCTTAACCTGCTTAAGGCTATCTATGAAAAACCAACAGCCAACATCATACTAAATGGTCAAAAACTGAAAACTTTCTCACTAAAATCAGGAACAAGACAAGGATGCCCACTATCACCACTCCTGTTCAATATAGTTCTGGAAACATTAGCCACAGCAATTAGAAAAGAGAAAGAAATAAAACAAATAAAGATAGGAAAAGAAGAAGTTAAACTTTGCCAACGATATGATACTTTACATAGAAGACTCAAAAAACTCTGCCAGAAGACTTCTGGACTTAATTGACAGATTCAGTAGAGTAGCTGGATACAAGGTCAACACTCAAAAAACTATACCCTTCTTGTACACAAATAACAGACTCATTGAGAAGAAATTAGGGAAACAATTCCTTTTACAATAGCATCCAAAAAAATGAAATATCTAGGAATCAGTCTAACAAAGGAAGCAAAAGACCTCTACACTGAAAACTACAGCACTCTGAAAAAAGAGATCGAAGAGGATACAAGAAAATGGAAAGACATCCCTTGTTCCTGGGTAGGAAGAATCAATATAGTGAAAATGGCCATACTTCCAAAATTACTATATAGATTCAATGCAATGCCAATTGAAATTCCAACAATATACCTCACAGAACTAGAGAAAACAATCCAAAAATTCATTTGGAACCAGAAGAGATCTAGAATAGCTAAAGCAATTCTAAGCAACAGAGACCTGGCTGGGGGTATCACAATCCCCAACTTGAAACTATACTACAAAGCTATGGTGATAAAAGCAGCATGGTACTGGCAAAGGAACAGACCTGAGTATCAGTGGAATAGATTAGAAGATGCAGAAACAACTCCAGACATACTCAGCCACCTCATGTTTGACAAAGGAGACAACCACCATCATTGGAGGAAAGATAGCCTGTTCAATAAATGGTGTTGGAAAAACTGGATTTCAACCTGTCAAAGATTAAAACTAGCCCCATACCTATCACCATGCACTAAACTGAGATCAAAGTGGATTAAAGATATAAATATTAAGACAGAAACGCTAAACTTGCTGGAAGATAAGTTAGGTAGACCTCTTGAAGACATTGGCATAGGAAAAGACTTCATGAACAAAACCTCAGCAGCACAGGAACTAGCAGAAAGAATCAACAACTGGGATCTCATCTTATTAAAAAGCTTCTGCACTGCAAAAGAAACCACCAACAGAGCTAACAGACAACCTACAATATGGGAAAAAAAATTTAGCAGCTGTACCTCAGACAAAGGACTACTATCTAGAATATATAAAGAACTGAAAAAAATCAGACCCCCCCAAATTCAAAGACCCAATTCAGAAATAGCCATCTGAAATGAACAAACATTTCTCAAAGAAGTAAAAGCAGCAAACATATATATGAAAATATGTTCAACATCACTCGTCATTCAAGAGATACAGACGAAAACAACACTGAGATTCCACCTCACCCCAGAAAGGATGGCTGCTATTAAGAAATCAATAAATAACAAATGCTGGCAGGGGTGTGGGGAGAAAGGAACCCTTCTCCATTGTTGGTGGGAGTGCAGACTGGTGCAACCACTGTGGAAGTTAGTGTGGAGATACCTCAAAGAACTAGGACTAGAGGTCCCTTTTGACCCAGCTATTCCCCTGCTGGGTATCTTCCCCAAAGAATTAAAAGAATCATACCACAGTGATATATGTGCACCCATGTTTATAACACCACAGTTTGTAATAGCTAAAGCTTGGAAGCAGCCCAAGTGCCCATCAACTGGAAACTGGATAAAGAAAATGTGGTTTTTTTATAAAATGGAGTACTACTCAGCCATAAAGAACGAAAGACTAGAGTCATTTATAGCTAAATGGATGCATATCAAGGCCATACTCTTAACTGAAATAAATAGGACACACATGTGTAAATACCGAATAGTTTCTCTAGTGTGAGAAACTGATAGTGTAAACAAGGGTTAAAATGATTAAAATGAATAATTGATAATTTGAAATAGGAAAAAAAGGTCCAAAGACGAAGGAGTGAAGGGAGGAGAAGGGGAAAGGAAAAGAGGGAAAGGAAAAACTATGAGAACAGAAAAAGAAATGGAAATGAAATCTATGTAAATAGGGAAGGGCGGAGGGGGTGAGGGGCGCACAGGTATTGGGGAAAAAAATGAGAACCAAGATACATCATGTACAGGTACAAGCACCCAATGATAAATGTAAACGAACTGTATACCTAAAATGTACCAATAAAAGAACTAAAAAGAAAAAAAAGATTAGAGAAAGGTAGTTAACTTCCAGTTAATAAACCAAGCCAACAAAACTGAAACTATTTGCCTGCTTTCATATCTGTCACATTTCAAAATCATGATATATGAGGAACTATTTAGGTTTAGAAATGCATGCTGAGAATAACACTCTAAATGGCTAAGTAGGCTTTATGAATGTAATTATGATGATTCTTTTTCACAGAATGGAAAACTTCCTGTAAAGGGTGAGATAGCAAATATGTTCAGCTTTCAGGCCCATATAACTTGTCACAACCACTCAACTCTGCTGCTCCAGCACAAACGCCACCATCAGCCATATCTAAATCAACATTTAGTGTTGCTGTGTGCCAATAAAGTTTTATTTGCAAATTCAAGCAGTGGTTCAGTTTTCTCCTGTGGAGTATAATTTGCAAACACACACCTTAAAAATCAAATGAGATTGGATGATCTTACACATAAACACATTGGGCCAGACATATTTAACAGTCTAGTTGTTTCAAGAGTCAAATCTGCAGTCCCTTTGGGGGTCTGAAATTTTACCCAGTGAAAGCTCGGATTTGTGACACTGCACTGTTTTCACGTACTGTCCTCAGATGAGATGGACTGGGTTGGATAAGGTCTGTCTCAATGAATGACTGGCCTACCTAATGTAGGAAAAGTCCTCCAAGGTTTTCAAGCATTTAGCCTATTGCTACAGAATAATCAGACATTTCCTGCAAGATAAAAAAAGAAAATATACAGAGATGGAAAAGCATTCAAAGAGACAGCATGGGTTATTTTCCTATTTGATTTAGCACTAAGTCTTTAGCTCAGCCAGGGCTGTCAATTGCAGAGCAATTGGCTAAATAACCCTGAATATCTACAAGGAGCCCTATGAATTATTCAAGGCCTTTACACTCTCAACATTAAAAAACTGTTTCCAAAGACTTCCCTGACAGGAATGCTTAGGACAGAGGTGCTTCTGCCAACATCACAGAATAAAAGTCCTCCAATTATCAGTATTCTAGCCAGATGCAAAATGCTGAGAAAGAATCATCCGGAGCAAAAACAACTGAGATATGGAAGAGTAGGGGTGATCACTTGGGAAACTGAGAAGTACTTTCACTCCACTTATCTAAAATAAGTCTACAACACCATGACCCCTGGTGATGGAGCAAGTGGAGCCACCCGCACCAGGGACTGGGTGGCCATGGATGGATGCCAGAGGACAGCGGGTTGGCCCCAGCCCTTTTAACCAGAGCACTGGCCACATGTGGGATCATATCAGTGACCTCGTTTTCTGAGTCTCCCCTTGCCAGGGCTTTCCTGGCTTCCCCCAAGCACAGATCTTGGAGATTTAACATCTGCCTTGCTTAACCCCCAGGGGATTTGAAGGTCAAATTAACAATACATATCGAGGCAGTGAGTATGATGCCAATTCTGCAATTATCTCAAAACAAAATCCACATACAAACAGGATTACACTTGTACATGCTACAGAGGAAGACTGGACCACCATGTCTCCCTGGATCCCTTCAGAGATGCTCCATAGCATAATTTCATTCTGATGCCCTGGGGCACATTTCTGGTTTGCCTCCAAGACTTTGAACTGGGCATCCTTCACGGCCCTACTGAGCTCTTTCTACTGCATTCTCTATTGGCCCTCAAGAAACTTCAGATAGGGCCAGGGATTTAGCTCAGTGGTTCTGCTGCTTGTCTTCCATGCAAGCACAAGGACCTGAGTTTGATCCCTGGTACCAAAAAAAGAAATTCAGATTCTCATTTCCCCTCAGATCCACTATTTTTGGAACCAGGCAATCCACCTGTCTCCCAGCTTCCTGGCTACATTTTAGGATAAACTAAGCTACAGGAGATAGCTCAGAAGACAGCTCCTCCCCTCTTCCCCATTACCGGTGATTGTACACATTGATCCTTCAGGACACTCCATTCCCTTTATTCTCTAAGTGATAGGATGGGTGAAATAAGATGCCCCCCACACAGGTAAGAGTGGGCAAGCATTCTACCCAGGAAGAGGGAGTCCCAAAAGGAATCAGTGGCATGAAATTATTGAGAAACCCCACTTGCAGAAATGGGAGTTGCTTCTCCCTAAGGGCAGGAACATTTTCGCAATGCACAGAAAACTTCCCAGTGCAAGGTGGGCAGATGGTGACGTCTCACCTGCCAGATGTAGGGGATACAATTAAGGTGATGTTCTCTTACCTCACAGAAGCTTTGACACTGGTGCTTTCTCAGGTCCCCGGGTTCCTTGCAGGGCTCCAGGCACTGGAAGAGAGAAACATAAATAAATAAGGCATGGGCAAAAGCCAAAGCCAAGGAACAAAAAGAAATGTATTTCAACAGTGTTGAAAGAGGGAGCGTATGCAGCCTGGAAGGAAGTTATAGGAAAAGAAATGATATACACTATCAGGTAGAATATTTTGTGTAAAAACTATGCTATAAAAGTTTTTATACTTTTTCTTAAAGTCTAAGAAATACTTTTTAATGTTTGTTGCTTCAGATTAAATTTCTTCTAAAAAATGTAATATCAACTTGTTTTTAATTGCTTTCATTTTGTCTCCCAAAAATGTAATATCAAATTGCTTTTACTTTGTCTTGTAAAATGTAGTATCAACTTGCTTTTAAATTGGGCTACACTTTCAATACTCTATAAATATGAGAAAATGTATTAAATATACCCATATAATTAACTTACATCTTGACATCTATCTAGTTTAATTACTCTACTAAATAACTCCGAATTTGAATTCTCATAGGCGAGTTTCATAACAGAAAATAAAGCTTATTTAAACATATATCACTCAACCAAAACATGGACAACTAGCTGAAAGAGTAGACACTTTTCAGAAGAACTACGACAAATGCCCAATAAATACATGAAAAAATGTTCAACATCTCTGGTCATCAGAGAAATGCAAATTAAAGCAACACTGAGATTCCATCTAACTCCAGAAAGAATGGTTACCATCAAGAAATCAAATAATAATAAATGCTGGATAGGCTACAGGGAAAAAAAAACAACACTTCCACATTGTGAAAACATGAACTAGTACAACCAGTATGGAAATCAGTACAGAGAATCCTCAAAATACTAAAACCAGAAATACCATTCCATCCAGTTATTCCCCTACTAGATATCTTCTCAAAAGAATTAAAGACATTATATTACAGCAATACATGCAAACCCATGTTTATAACAGCACAATTCATAACCACTAAATCTTGGAAGTGGGCTGTATGTCCAGTAATACATGGCTAGATTAAGAAAATGTGGTATTTACACACAGTGGAGTACTACTCTGCTATAATGAAAGATAAACTTGAGTCATTTGTAAGAAATGGATGTACCGTGAGATCACAATGTTAAGTAAAATAAATCAGATGCCACAAGTGTAAATATTGCATGGATTCTCTTATATGAGAAACCCAAAATATAAATAAGGACAAGATAAAAAGATACTAGGAAGTAGGGAGACAGATCGTTTGCAAATGGGAATGGGATCAAGAGAGGGAGGGAGTGGGGGAGGGAAGAGGAGGGGATGAAAAATAAACTGAGATGTGTCATGCACATGGACCAATTCCCCACAAAGATGTGATCATTATATACTGCAAACATGGGCTAATAAAACAAATAAAAATAAAAATTGGAAGAAAGAAAATATTAAGCTCTACTTCCCCATAAAAATTGTGATAGTAAATAATACTGTTGCTAAATAATTTATGTGCATATATAATATAGTTTATTATTGTATATCATATATAGTTCATACAGCATATTGCATGGGATATATATATAGAGAGAGAGAGAGCCTCTGTGTATACAATAGACCTCATGATGAAAATTAAAATGTTACATTCATATGCAAGGAAATTTGTCTCTCCAGATTATATTTTATGCAAGTTTTAATTAGTAAAAAATAATAGCTTAGTAGAAGTCAAATGTCAGCCATCTAAATAAAAGCATATGATTCTCATACTTAACCTTATGATTATTTCACATATGATTTTGACTTTCATCTTTGATATATTTTCTAATTCAAATCAAAATTCTTGCTATGCTTCAGAAATATATAATGCAAAATTTAGTATATATCGCAGACCAGCATGATTGTTTTACTCTATGTTGAAGGAGCAGTGGCTTCCTTCCTCCCTGTGTTAAAAGCCTCAGTGATAGAGGTTTATTTTCAAATATCCAAGGCCAATCTCAACCAAAAGCATAAGGGAAATAAACTACTGGTCCCATAGCAGCCAGTCTCCCTTCACAGTGATGTACTACCGTGGGCTTTGCTACCAATGTGCACTCACTCATGGGCTTCACCCTCGGCCTTCATTGGCAGACTGTGAGGGGCAGGGCCCCGGGGCCTTTTCCAGCAAGCTCCACTTGGAATCCTGATTCTTTCTAAGCTTTCAAAGGAACTGTTATCAAATTTGAGTCCAAGACTCTATAATGTCTGCTTTTGTTTCACAGATGTCCCATTAAGAAGAAATCTCTCTTACGAGAATACTTCAGATTTTATATTGAGTAATGCTGCATGGGAACAATTCATTTTAAATTATTTTAATTTTTTTAAAGTAGAGCTCTTTGACAATACTTTCCTAAGACATATGAGTTTGTCTCTCCCAAGTATAATGAAATCCAAATGTTTGATTCTTTACCAACATAGCGACTCCAATAAAAGATTGCAATTTTATAACAGCAATGAAACACTATTTAAAATCATGCCTACTTTCCTGAGTTCCTTAAAGAGGAATTTTTGTTTCCTGAGACTATCTCAGAGCTCTCTCATTTTTCCCCCTGACATTGTATACTAGCCAAATGAATGGTAGTGGTCAATAATAAGTTTGCAAAAACTGGATTCTTTCTCAAGACAATTTCAGGTGAATGAATGGTACTCCATGAAATACCTTGAGCCTGGGCCCAGACTGCGGTCTTCTACCATCTAGCAGGACAGTGGCACATGACCCAAGGCTAGTTCCTGGGCATAGTCACAGCAACCTGCAAGTCATTTCACTCAGAGAACCACCAACAAGCATTTCTTCCATCCAAGAAACTACTAAAGGTGCCTAACAATGCTTCAAAATAGTTACCTACTTTTTTCTCTCTAGCACCATCAGAAATATAAATTGAGAAAATACACTACTAGAAGTATCAGGTGTGACTGGAATATATAGTGATTATGTACTTTCTTAAAAAATTATTACAGTAGGGCCGGGGATTTAGCTCAGTGTTTTCGCCGCCTGCTGCACAAGCACAAGGACCCGAGTTCGATCCCCAGTACCAAAAAAAAAAAAAAAAAAAAGAAATTATTACAGTAAAAAACATATTACCATAAAGCTAAAAGAAGAAAATGACACTCATTCGTACTTCATCCAGCTTCAGCTTGGTTTTCCAAGTAATAAGAAAACTTAAATGTCAAATGAGAGGAGCCTCAAATCTCTCATCAAGAGAGAAACAAATACGAAAGTAACAATGCCACCAGCTGATAACTACTCTGTAATGTGTTACATATCACATCACCACCATGAGTGCTATGATCATATATTGCCTAAAACTATACAAAACAGTAATAGAAGTTACCATTTTTAGCCAGTGTGTTAGGTTTTCAGGATGTAAAATGATGAGTTGTATGAAATAATTTCATCTGAGGATACTTCATGGAGCCCAGTGGAGAAAAACTTGAAATCTCAGGTGAAAAACAAATTGGTTTAGAGAAATAATCCTATGTGTCATCACTTGGAATGTAGCTAACAACAGTTTTCTTTTTCCCGTTACTTAGAAAGATATACTCTCAGTATCACTTGTTTCAGTGATAATCTTATACTAAGGCTACATCTCAAAACCTACAGAAATATAAAATACATCCATATGATATTCTACTAGGGTGAAAGTTACACAAGCATGGAAATTGGGTGCCATTACTGTGATATCTTTAATGGATAGCTGCAACTCAAGGAATCCTTTTGAATGAACTGATAAGTCTGTGTTTTTATAACCAGGACCTGGGGTTAGTTTCCAGGGGCCAATCAAATATTGTGTAAGAGTGACAGGGGCCAATGAAGGACAATCAAGAATGACAGTGAGAGTAGTGCACTAAGGGGGCTACTGAATGCCCAGGCAACAGCTGTTCTTCACTCCCCCTGCAGCCCCAAACTTTGCAGAGAAGCCAGCAACACCAATTCTGTGGAAAGCTTCCACCTGGTGCACGGACTGCGTAACACATAGAGGCCATTCTGTCTACTGTAATGTGTTTAAAATATAAGGTAGCAGATAAGCTATATAAACTCTTCTAAGAAAGTTGCTCTGAAGTGAGGGTGAATTTAGACTCTTCAGACATCTGGCAACATCTAGAGACAAGCTTAGTATAACTGGAGGGGAGGGAGCTAGGACAGGTTTCTAGTGGGTGGAAGCCACTGGCAACATACAGGACAGCCCCTTACTATAAAAAAAATTAGCTCCCCCACAATGTCAATGCTGCCAACTTTTGAACAAAAAGCAACAGAAATTCAGTGAGTTAGTGCTGGTAATACAGTGCACTTTGAGCAGGTTGGAGCAGTAAAGGATGCTCTGAACGGTGACCTCTAATCTTGGATTAATTCTATGTATTTGTCATATTCATGCTTCTAAAACATAGCATTGATGACCTAAATTCCCTAACAAAAACTTGTCAATGAATACCAAATTAAGTACAAAGTATGCAGTTTGACATTCAAAGGTCAAACAGAAATTCTGCCTGATCAAATTCTTCTAAGCTGGATGAATTGCCTTCAGGAAAACTGGTCTTGTTTCTGCTCCCCAAATATAAGATTCTTTCTGCATCCAATCTGTTACTGCATTTCTTCCTTAATGAATCCTTCTCCATTCAAATTAATAGCTCCATCAAAGCATCTTTCTTTTTTGAATGGGGAGGGGATAACTGGCATTGATTCCAAGGCCTCAGACATGATAGGCAAGTGCTCTACCACTGAGCTACATTCCCAGCCCTTTTCATATTTTATTTTGAGACAGAGTTTTCTAAACTGCTTAAATTAGGGTCAAACTTGTGATTCTCCTGTCCCAGCCATCTGTTATGGTTTGTATCTATATGTACCCCTAAAGCTCAATGCACTCATAGGTGAGATTAGTCCACTGATGGGTTTTATAGCTAAATGTGATGTTGGGAGGTGGTATCTGATTGGACGAAGTGGATCACTGAGGGCACGGCCTGGAAGGGTCTGTCTCCCTCCTTCCCCCTTGGATCTCCTTCTGTTTCCTGCCTACCATGCCACGGACTGTTTCTCCTCTGCCATCATCCTCTGTCATGTTGCTCTGCCTGGGAGCCAGCTGACTATGGACTAAAATCTCTACAAACTGTGAGCCAAAATAAACTTTTCTTCCTTAGAGCTGTAGGTGTTAGAAGGTGTGTCTCAGTGAGGACAAAGTAACTGAGACACTGCCCAGCTCAAAACATCTATTTCTGCTGTCCACACAGTTATGTGTGCAAAAATGACATGTGTATCAAGGAAGCTACAGAATGGGGGCTGGAGTCACTCTTATAATAAAGCCTTCTCATGGAACCAGTGGACTCCTATAGGACCTAAGCCACCCCTCAAAATAGCATCAACCCATTTGTAACCTAAACATCACCTCTTACATGTCCCACTATCTCCATACATACATTGGGGACCAAGCTTCCAGCACACGAAACGCTGGGGGACAAGATAACTGCCAAACCCAAGCAGCCTGATTTGTGAAGTTTATGGGTTCACACTGGTTTATGGACTCCTCTTCAGGATAGCCTTCCTTGTACTTGTTTTTTAACCTTTCACAAGGTACATGAACTAAGGGTACAGATGAGGGAGCAGATTTTAAGGAATAATCCACAAGCCACATGGAAGAAGGAACAGGATGGTTTGGTTTGAGCCCTAATTCAACCTTGTATCTCATCAATAATGAGAAAATCAAACATGCTATGGAAAAATCCAATGCCTCTGTTTGCAAATCCAACTACAGTAGCACAATATTCCATCTTAACTTCATAAAAACAAATTCAGGACAGGAAAGCATGCTGCAACTTTTACAGATTACGGGGCTCTTTTAGAACTATTTGTTCAATGGAAGCTTACCACCACCAGCCTATGGAAAAACAAGGAAACAGCGCAGCTGGGAGAGCTTCAGGACACAAACTAAGTGGGTCTGAGAAAGCTGGAAAAAATGAAATTGGAACTCCAGTTTCAGAGTGGTAGATGAAATGTTATTTCTGTTATAACCCATGGCCTGTTTATGCCAATTGCTACAGGGGCTTAATGAGATAATGTGTGTAAGAGATTTGTAAATGGAAAAGTACTTTGCAAATCTATGAGATTACTAAATTATGATGATCCCAGAAAAGATTCAGTTCCAAAATGCCTTAGGAGCTACAATTCTAAGGTGTTTATGCACTTATGACCAATAAGGCTGAGTATTTCATATCACAGAGAAAGATGTCTAACTTGTATGAGCCATAGTTCTGGCAAAGAAGGAAGCTGTTGATACCATATGGATGAACAATCATTTGGCCACTTTAGCCCCAATTCCATACATGAAGCCAAACACTCATTAAAGTTGCATTTAACCAAACACTTTCATCAAGTACAGCAAGGGACATTTCATTGCCAAAACAGCAATCCCAATACATTCTGAAGTGAATGAAGGCTCACAGAAAATTTAAATTTTCATACATAGCTGAGATGCTAAATAAATAGAAGCCACACAAAAGCAAAGCAGCCAGTATTCCATAGACTTCAATCCCTCAAGTACACATCTGCTAAATCAAGAAGTATGGATTAAATGTGTAAATAGCAAATAGTTTCTCTGGTGTGAGAAACTGAAAGTGTAAACAAGGACCAAAATGTGTAATAGATAATGCAAAATAGGAAGAAAAGGTCCAAAGGGGAAGGGGAAGTAGAGATGAGGGCGGGGGAAAGGAAAGAAGGGAAGGAAAAAATATGAGAAAAGAAGGAAAAAATGGAAACAAAAGTTTTTGTAAATAGGGAGGGGTGGAAAATGCAGACAAGGGAAGGGGAATGGGGAAAAAACTAGAACCAAGATATATCATGTACAGGTACAAATTCCCAGTGATGAATGTGGTCATAATGTATACCTAAAATGTACCAATAAACTTAATAGAAAAAAAAATGTCCTATGTGTAAAGTACTCATCTCATCACCAAGATAGGAGGAAATGTGGCCAAAATGCCCTGCCTCCAGCAGTATGTAATCTCTTAGCAGAGAAATGCATGAGGAAAAGGCATTCACAGAGGGAGAAATTGAAAATGCTCATGGGGGGAATGAAAAATGCATATTTCATCAACATAGTCAAGACAAATATTATCTCTACCTGTAATTTCCAATCCCAAAAGTGCACATATGTGCATGCCTATATGCACACACACCCTTTTATATGACAGCTTGATTATAGGCATGTGTGTCTTTGGCCAACTATCAAAGAAACCACTTAGGTTTCTCCAACATTGATGCCCAGGTATTGATGCCCATTGGCAGCTTTTCCAAGAGAAACTGCCCGTCTTGTATACCCAGAGCCCTAGTCATTCATTAGGTCAAGATTCTGCCTAATGCCATGACATTTACCATCAGAACATTTCTTGGGCTTAACAGCCATTGTCTCCGGAATGAAAATCGCATTTTAATCTGCACAGCATGCTCCTGACATCCCTAAGCCCCAACGTTAAAACCTCCTCGGTGACAGGCTACAAGTTGAATGGAGATTAGGGTTTCCTTCACTTGACGCTGAGTTGAAAAGCTTAGGCAAGTCTGCCTCTGAGCTTTGTTCTGTACGTCTATTTTCTTCTAACTTTCTCTTGGTGACACACAATTCCTATGACATCACTGAACTGCTGGTTTTGGAGAATCACATCCATCATATTCCCAAGCCGGGTGGCCTGGCATTCTTTTTCTCTGTGCTAATACCATGATTAGAGGTGATGTGTGTCGCAGAAGCAATCTGATTTTGCTCTCTGTCTCAACGCTAAAGCACACAGAGCAGTGTCAGAGGCTGTCTGATTTATCATGTTTGCTTGTGGGCTATTCAAATCATTTCCATTCGTGATATATAAGAATGCTTTGGATAGATGGACACTGTCCCCTTATTTCAGAGAAATGCAATCTGTCTGAGAGCCGGGTGATTAGAGTAGGTTCTAAGAACCTAACATGAAGCTTGTCCCTATTATTATCAGACAACTCGGCAAGTGTGTCGGAGCTAATCCCTTCCACTGACAGCTTAATATCTGTCTGTGTGGTTTGCCTGTCTCACATGTCAGGCTCAAGGAAGGCATGGGGTGTTCTTGAAAGGACCAGGGAGGACTTTCATGTTTCCAGTCTTCCTTGCTAGATCAAATCACCCCAGCTTTGTCATCAGAAAAGCTCCTCTAAGACATCAGCGCACCCCTTGTCAAACCTATTCAACCTGGTATTCTGCGGTAGGTCTGCTCAAAAGCAAAGGGTTTGACATAATATTCATAACTTTCCAGAGATCAAAACAGAGACACCATGGTGGAGAACATATATTAGTTATGGATGGGAAAATCTATTTACAAGAAAAGCCATTCAGTCTTTGGCTGGAAATTTGCACAATCTCACATGGATATTTAACTTTTGTCTGTCTTTCCTTTACCCCCAGAAGAGTCACGTTAAGGTTCTTATAGCTGAAGAAGTTCCATTAAAATAATTTAACAATCAAAGCCTTTTTTGATCCTGAGCAGAATGTGGAGCAAACACAAACTGAGGAAGTTTGCAGAAGAATGCAGGTTTGTTTAATTATTGTCTGTCAGGAGATTTTGCACAGGGGCTACAACTGCCTTCTTAGCACCCTGAGCAAATTAGACTTCGTGTATTCAGCTTGTTTCCCTTCATTACGCTAACCTGAGATGCACAATTACGAACTTGTTCAAAGATGTCTCTTGTTGTTTGTTGTTGTTTTGCATTTCACAACTCAGTTAATTGAGTCCTGTTTAATGACTCTATGCTTCACCTCTTGACTCCTTTGCCTGGTCATCCACTAGTTGCTCCACTGAACCAAAAATTGCAAACAAAGAAAAACACATGCATGGGCACACACATGCACACACACACACACACACACACACACACACACACACAAAACCTAAAAAGGAAGCTCACATCATCTATAATAAAGCAAAGTTATCCAATATAATGTAAAAGTTGAAATGTCCTTTCTATTTATTCCCCGATAGCCATTAGTCACATAAAGATATTAAGTTCTCAAACTGTGACCAGTGCAACTGAACAGTGAAATATTTCCCTTCATTTAATGTTGATTTAAATTTGGAGAGCCCTATTGGAGCTACTGACTACCATACTGCAGAAGACAGATGGAAAGTTTTGAAAGAAAATCCAAAGGTGTGCGTTCAATATTCATTGTAGTTTCCTTCTAGGTGCACAGGGAAGAAAAACATTTCCCTGAAGAAATTTGTCACTAAGATTCTGCATTCAACTTGATTACAATGGAGCAGCTGAAGGCAGCAAGAAAGCAGAAAGTATTTTCCAGCCTGTCCCCTGCAGCTCCTCAGTGTCAGCAGGGGCTTCCTGAGAGGAAGCTTCTTCAGTCTGACACAGGTTGTCCAGAGAAGGCTCAGAGCAGGAAGGAAGATGTGCTCTGCACTATCCTAGCGCACTGCTGGACAGCCCATTCCACCAAGTCCATCCACCATTTCAGGAGCACCTAAGTCCCCGTATTCAATTACCTCCAGCTTCCATGCCTAGCATAGTCTGCTTTCTTCTTTACTGCACTACACTGATGTGTCTGATGATCTCAGTGACCAGAGAGCCCATGGAAACCTGAAACAGTCTGCTTGGACCTTAACGTGTGATGGAGATGTGGACTGAACCATTACAGTACCTTGGGACCAATCTGTGGAACGAGGACTGAGTCCACGTGGGGCAGCCAAACTCCCACCCCGAGTCTCTCAGATGAAGGGACATGTTCAGGTAGAAAACAAAACAGTGAGTGGGATGGACCAGGCAAAAACAGGTGGGATGGAAGATCATGTTCGACATAAGTGTGACCTTTTTAAGCTTGAAATGAAGCTGTCGATTTCTGCCATGTGAATCCACTCCAAGAAGTTTCTGCCTTTCTCTGAGGTGAAAGGTGGCAGTGGTCTGTGGTACACAAGCTACTCTGTCACCCTTAGCCACTGAGCAAAGAGAAGCTTGGGACTCAGCAGACTCTGAATGTGCTTCAGAAGCGCAGCAGGGAGGATGTAGACGTGAACAACAGAGCCAAGAAAATGGCTCTGTCACAGAAGAAATTTCTGTTCCCTTTATTGGAGTCAAATGATCTTGTTTCTGCTACCCTCAAACTCAGATGGCTTTTGGAGAATTAATAATTTCATTTTCTCAGAAAGATCGCATGCAACAGTGGGCTTCATCAAACGGTAAAATTTCCCAAAGGAAATGTATTGCATTTGAAAATAACTTACATAGGGGCACTATAAGAGACATCTGTGATATTGATGACAAATACAATAGAGTGAATGACTACTTTCTTTTATTTCAAGGAAGCTTAGGAAGAATTTTGCCCACACGTGAAATTAGTTTTGGAAATTTTGCTCATTTGTTTGCTTTGCTTGCTATGTAGCCCAGACTGGCCTGGAATTCATTATGTAGCCCAGGCCGGCCTTGAACTCACTCTGTAGCCTAGGCTGGCTTCAAACTTACAGCCATCCTTTAGCCCCAGCCTCCTGAGAGCTGAGATTACAGCCATGTGCCGCCACCCCTGGCTGTTTTTGGAAATTTTAGATGAGGTGTACCAACTCACAAATGGGAGTAGGCCACTTGCTATTACTGAATCCCACTACAATGAGTTGCGTAACTGAACAAGGACAGATAAAAGGGCAGTTCTTTCACGAGTTTCAGTTTTCTGCCAATTCATTTATTTAGTGTTACATGCATCAATTCATGAGACTGACACAAAACACTCTGAATCCTTTCAAAAATTGAACAATCAAGACACTGCTGAGAATATAGCTCACTTCAGAGAGAAGAAAACCAATCCACTGTGCTCCTAATGACATTTAGAGCACTTTTGTAATTTGAGGAAGGCTTTCTGTTTACTTCTTCAATACAATAGGGAAGTCTGTGTATTTATAGAACACATTAGAAACTCGTGCTCGATTCATAAATATTTAATAGGAATGACATGGGCTGAAAAGCAGAGAGAAGGCAAGGGTGAAGTAGGATCTCGAAAGAGCACCTTCCCCCAGGAAACAGAGCCTCCCTAGAACTAGAACATGGAGGCTCAGAAGCGGCAAGGCCTTCCGAGGCAGTGGGGAGCGTGTATTTCTGTGGGGTTTGCCGAGATGCAGTTTCTGCTGCTGTTACTAAGCAACGCCCGTGACAGTGAGGCTCGGGGATGCCTGGACTCCCAGCACCCTCTCGGGCACATTCCTCCCCAGAAGACTAAGTGGGCAGGCAACAGCAAAAGGCTCCAACGCCCCTGTGCACCGCTCTGGGAGCCGATGACCACCAACAATGAGCGAAGGGGAAAGGCCCTCTTTGTCCCTGCGGGGGCTTGGGGTTTCCGCTCTGGCTTCCCAGCAGCCTCCCAGCCTCACCATCTCCCCGCCCCGCGCGCCCCCGCAGTGAGAGGCCCCGGGCTTTTCACAGCAATTTCACGGCGGGATGAAGAGCAGGGCCTGTTTCACGGGGGACCTAAAAGCCCTCCTTTGTGAGCCGGGGAGGTCAGGTTAAGCGCTGCAGCGGGACAGCGGGCATCTGTTTGTCTTCACACCACCATCTCCTAACAGGCAGGAGGGAGAGGAACAGGAGCCCCAGGCTCGGTCCCCGACAAACAAACTCCCTTCTGCCACTTGACGGAGTATCAGGCGAATGGAAATCCAATCCGCTGCCTACCAGGCTGATGGCCCTACCAAATCAATTCGCTGAAGTCGTGAGAGAGGAGCCTTCCTTTCACACAAGCTCCCTTCCCACTTGTTGCCCTACAGAGGAAACAAAACAAAACAAAAAAGTCTTGTGCTCACACTTTTCACAAGCGAAAGAACCTACAGGACGCTTTTAAATGCTATCGCTCCATTTCTCCCAATGAAATCATAGTTCTGAAATGAACTCGTCTTAATACAGGGAATTAGGAGACTTAGTATTCAAAGGCACAAAGAGTTCGTTCTATCTTTTTAAAGTCTCTGTGTAGAATGCTTCAATTCATTTAATTAATACCAATAATTTCTACAGGTTATAGGTACAATTTCTGTTCCAGAGAGAAACCTGTGGAAGAAATCATTCCCTAAAAGATTCTACTGAAATATGACCAAAGGTGGTTTTTTAAAAAAAACACAATTAGTTTTCTAACACAGTAGTGTGTTCTAGTCCTAACAAAATTATGCTTCCTCCTGCTGTACTCTCCAAGATTAGGTGCTTACTTCAACAGCCTACGTGCAGAAGAATAGACCTATTACAGTGCCAAGGAAATTGTTAGAAATGAGTACATCAGTTAGCCATATGGGCTGTCCAAATGAAGAATGAGCTTTATGAGGGAGAAAACAATAAAAATAAAATATTTTGTGACTCTCGAGAGTCACTGTAAACATAATAGGATACAGACAAGTACGCACAAAGAAACAAAATCAACACACTGCGGACTACCTAGTTCCTCCATAGTGAAGGAGGGAAAGATCAGGTATTGGGGAAGAGGAAAAAGGAAACTACCATCATAATGTCAAGTGAAACAAAATTGCCTTCCTTATAGTCTTCTCATTTAACCATCATTTCTGTCATCCTCTTTTTCTTGCTGGGAGGTGGATCCAATTATCGCACCAATAGTAGGATATTAATGAAAACTGTATCCAAAGGAGAGTTAACTTCTTGATCACCCTTTCTCAGGGAGAATATTATAAAAGAGCAAATTTGAGCCCTACAAATCAGGAGACTGAAATGCAAATAACACACATGCGCATGTGCATACTCATATGTGCACACATGTACATGAAATTTTATTTGAAATCCTTATGGATTTCTTAAGCCCAGGGGGACATTACCTCAATTACTATACAGGCCACAGATAGTTCAGGAGGTAAAAGTAAATGTCCACTGTAATGATTTCAGAGTCTCGGTAATGTATATGTACCCTACTCAACTTTTCTAAAATGTTTTAACCCAAATTCCCTCTGAACTGAGTTAAGGTTAGTGTTTCCTGTAACATAATTCTACAATCAATTAGACATAGACTCATGGACAAAAATCTCAGGACAAAATATATCCAATAGTTTGTAATTCCACTCATACTACCAAAATTAAGGCATGAATTTCATAATACTATTGTTCTTAATGGCCAAAAATGGAAACAATATACATCAACAGATGAATGAATGAATAAAATTAAAAAATATGATGGGATATCTTTGGTGATGAAAGGAATGGACTACTGCTATGCACACACTTCAGCATAAGGGACATTAAAAACATTCCACTAAGGTGAAGGATCCCAGACAGACACTGCGTGTATGACTCCTCCTACACTTTGGATCTTAAATGTAGCCCCTAAGGCCTGTGTGGAAAAGGCTTGAGCCCAGTTTGCCACAATAGATAAGACCTAGTAGGAGGTCTATAAGCCATCGAAGTGTGCCCTGAAGGGAAATGTGGGACATCCCAATCTCTTCAGTTTTTCTTGTCACTCTACTCCTGCCATGGCATATTGGTCCCCACCAGAGCCCTAAAAACAATGGGTCCCCCCAGTCACAGCCTAGAACCTCTAAATCCATGAGCCCGAAAAATCCTCTCCTCTTTATAAGTTGGTCATCTTGGGTATTTGTGATAGTAATGGGATGCTGCCCAACACAATTCCATTCATTTAAGTGTCTACAATGTGTCCCTCTACCTAAGAGAATAATGTGTCAATCTATCCTATAGAGAGCCAGAAGGTATGCTAGTGTTTACGTAGGGCCAGAGGAATGGGAGCGAGAGGGAGAGGGAAGTAATTGCCAAAGCCTATGGTGTTTTCCTAAGGATGATGACAAGAGTACTCAGTGGTTAAACCAGGCATGGTGGCACTTACCTGTAATCAGTGAACTCTGAGAGGCTGAGGCAGGGAGATCACAGATTCAAATCCAGCATGGGCAACTGAGTGAGAACCTATCTAAATAAATAAATAAATAAATAGGGCTGAGAATGTAGCCCCTGCAGTCCCAGGGGGAAAAATGTATGGCATATAAATTACACCCCAACAATACCATTATATAAAAACAGTTTCTAAATTCACCGGTGAATAATGTATGTAGAATAATGATTAAAAATTAATCTATTTTTCTTGCCAGACTTTCAAGTTATAAGACAAAAATTCAGTGAGCTTTAACTGTACTATTTTGAATAATTATATTCCTCTTGTCAGACATCTGTATTCCATTCAGTGAATCAAGCAATGTAGATCAATAGCATTTAAAGCATGGAATTGGCCTGCCCTTCCCCTACATTTCACCAAGATTGGGATTGAGTGGGTCTGGTCTAAAGTAGCAGGCAGAAAAAGGCACCCAGATAATCCCCATGAGGACTGCATCTGAACTTCAAAAAGATCCTTAAGTGTTTCCCTTTTAATGTTAACCTTAAAATATCTATTTCCCATGCAATACACATAATAACTGAAAAAGATTAAGTCTAGAAAATGCTAGAAAACAATTAAATTCTCAAATGTTTTAAGGGTCAGCTGAAACACCTTTCTCTGTTGTTCATATAGAAAAAATATAGCCTCTTAAAAAATAAATGATCCCTTGGAAAAGAAATAAATTCTAGACCTACCACTGTAAAAACTGGTACCCATGGATGAATTCCCTATAATGCATGCAGAGAAGGTCTTTCTATTGGAAAAAATACGGACATGTTTGCAACTTGGCATCATGCACCCTGTTTTAAATCAATTAATTTAGTAAAATGATCTTATCATTTCAAGTCCCTGGTGAACTAACATTTGAAGCTTAATGAATAGGGTTCTGCCACTATAGGTGTCATTCTCTTCTGCTTCCATTAAGGTGCATCATAATGAGGAGCACCATTCAATCCTAATATTACATTAGATGGGCTTCCCACAGGTAATTTCAAAACGACTTGATTGTACTGCAGCAGAACTCAGTCTCAAAAGCGTGCTACCATACAGGGGTGGCAGCTTCCCTTCCTGTAACAAAGCACCGGAAATAATCAACTTTTAAAGAGGAAAGGTTTACTTTTGCTCACAGTTTTGGAGGTTCCAATTCATGGGTGATTGATACTGTTGCTATTAAGCCTGTGGCAAGGCAGTAAATGTGTGAGGAGGTAAAGCTGCTCACTTCACGGCCAGGAAGTGAAAAGGAGGCAGGGGCTGAAGTCCCACAATCCCCTTCAGGGTCTCACCTACAAAGACTGCCGCTCTCCCGCTAGGCTCCGCCTCTTAAAGGTTCCACTATGTCCCAATAGGATCATTCTGGGAGACCATCCCTTTAAAACATGGAGGACACTGGAAGATATTCCAGATCTAAAGTATAATAACATGCAACTCCATATCCTCTGAGAATAAGTGGAATGAGGCAGAGTAGTAGCTGAAAGCTGTGTCCACTTTCACACCCATGATAGGGAATCTAGACCTTCTGTGGTCCAGCAGCCCAAGAAATGTCCCATACCAAAGGGTTTTCTGCAAATGTCAAAAGGACATGAATCGAATGGGATTTCCAGTTACTGGCTTCTTGAAGAAACACTTCTTGTGTGGATAAAGCCTCAGACTCCATACTCAAAACACCTGAGCTTTCCAGACAGCTTCAGTTCAATACATTTGCCCGACATAGTGGTAGATTTACTTGACTGGATTGTGTGTCCTGACTTGTGCTTCCCCTTTTCATGTGTCTCCACTCGCCTGTTAAATGTGTCATATTTTGGCTTTCCCTTTTTTAAAGTTTATTTTAAAATCTGTATTTTTACTTTTAAGGGGAAATACATGGGTTCAGTCCCTCTCTGAATCCAGAGTTTTGTGTATGTCTTTCCTTCTGACACAAGATTTCAGAGGCCACATATAGGTGATTTCCTCTGATAAACTCAGCTGAGAGGAATGAGACTCCCATGATGAAAACATCACTGACTCATTTATGGCAACATCTTCTCAGAAGACATGAGACTGGTGTCTGTAATGCTCTGGAGGAATCTCTGTAATGAAACTTCAGCCTTAATCCAAAAGCCTTGTGATCAGACATGTCACCCGATATTGACAAATCCACCAAGCTCCTCTACCCCTTGAATGGAGAACAAGCAACGTGAGTTTGTCCAGTGGATTCCCAGGAAGGTCTTACCTTCTGAATCTGGAAAATGCATAGCTTGTTTGAAACTCAGAGATATTCTTGTCTCTTTAAAAAAATAAATTATGAGTTTCACTTTAGCTTTATGACAATGTAACCTGGGGAAGGAGAGTTGATTATGATGAAGTATGTTTTCTATAGACTGCAGTCTTTTATGCTAATGATAAAGAGCAGGGCGGGGGATTTAGCTCAGTGGCACAGCACCTTCTTCCAAAGCGCAAGGTCCTGAATTCAATCCCTGGTACAAAAAGTAATAATAATAATGAAGAGCAAAGGGAAGTATGCTGAGTTTGGCCACAGAGATAATACACACGGGACAATGGAGAAAGTCAGCTTTGGGCAGATTAACTTGAATGCTGTGGACCTAGGGATTGTGTTGCTAAACTTTTGAACGACTTTGGGAGTTGCTACATGGAAACAATGTCCCATTTCTCCAAGTGAAAATTAATGTGAACTGGAATGCCCACTCTCCATCTTTGCTGCAACAATGTTTATAAGCTTTGTAGATTGCAATTGCAAGTACAGCAAAAGCTACCCAAAAAGAGGTCTTGAGAATAAAATCATGTTTTAAAAGAGTACTTCATATGGCATTTGTATGCTACTAAGATCTCTGCTAAGGGCTTGATGCCCATCTGGTACAACCTGTTGTATGCAGAGAAAACGGTACTATACCTACCAGCAAAGGCAGGAAATGTTCTATATATCTGGTGGGAATAGGCAGGATTTCTCAGCCTCAGCTCTATGGATATATGCAGCTGCATAAAGGTAGTAGCAGGGTCTGTCCTGGGCATTTTAGGGTGTCAGCAACTTCTGTGCTCCCTACCCACTAAATGCCTAGAACAAGTGTACATGCAGTTGTGAGAACCCAAGATGTCTTCAAACGTTGTCTAATTGCTCCCTAAGGGGCACGATGTCCCTGGTTGAGAACCCACAGGAGAGAGCTTTAAGAACAAATAAACCCTGAACAATTGGCACACAGGGTGGCACAGAATTGGGAACAAATCCTCCTAATTCTGAAACATAGTTTCCGTCTCCACCACATTGATTTCCCAATGCATAATCCAGATTGAAATTCTCAGGACCTGGAGCAATGCACTGTCACACCAACGAGGAGGATGGTAGAAGAGAGTAAGTACAATACAGAAGTACAACCAGCACTCAAAAATAACTTCACAGTTACAAAGTATTTCCATAAACCAACACTGCCTTGAACAGCATTTCTGTGGTATTTTGGAATATTTATGTAAAAGTGAAATCTGCTGGGTTTATAGTGAGCGGAACATATTTCTAGCTAGAAGCTATTTTAGAGACATTTTCTCTCTCTTGGCAACAAGCAACAAGCAAGTGCAGTTACTATATTCAACCTTCTTTTAAAGACATCTTAAAACTTCCACTAAGATGAATGGGGGCAAAAAAATGAATTGTTAACATTATCCGTATTCCCTCATCGCATTCTGAGTCAAACAGGCATCTGCAATTCATATACTTCAATTCTACTTCATTAGACCACCCCAACATGCTCTGTTCAGCACACAACCACCTCACTGGAGGCACATAATACAATCAAGGCTTCCCACCTCCACAAATCACTTGAAATCCAGTGAAGTTCATTAAATTACAGTGATATTATATGTGGATAGATGAGCCAGTTATAGTAATGTTTCCCAGATTAATTTTCATAATGAAAAATAATTTGCATGCTTGCAGAGAGGACTAATATGATATATTAAAATAGAATTACATAAAAATAATTGCATAAGGAAACAAATTTAATTAAATCAAGTAAACGCTAAAAACTTCAATAAACATTCAAACTAAGTATCCATTTGTCACAATTCTAGAGCCTAGAATAATCAAAATCATTTCATATATGAATTTTTATATATGAATAATCAAAATAATGTTTTTTCTGGCACCGGGGACCAAACTCAGGACCTTATGTTTGCAAGGCAGGTGTGGTGTCACTGAGCTAAATCCCCAGCCCTTCAAAATAATTTTTAAATGGGCAAAGTTTTTGTATTTTGCCATACCTAAATCAGGTCAAAGAGTAAACATTTTGTAATATATGTTAACTTCGTGTCTGTTGTGTTTTGGCTCTATGTTATAACTTCATAAAGTTAGGATACAATAAAAGTAATTTACTCTGCTTATATCAAAAACACTATTATTATTCTTTTATGAATCCCCAGAAAGGTCTAGATTTGTTGTAAAATAGTCAGTTTTGCTGTCTATGCCTGTCCATCTTTTATGTCATTCTTTGTAAAAGAGATAATGTAAAAATTTGACCTGGGGTGTTAAAGGATAGTACCAAGAATGGGCAACCTCCCAAATCACCATCTCCTTCAATAACAGGATCCACACCCCATTATGACAACTAAGCATTGTATGTTAATTTGAATGGATTAAAATGCCCAGCAGATGAGTATAGCAGAGTTCTGGGCGTGTCTGTGGATGATTGACATGTAGGCCAGCAAACGGGGGAGGGGGACCCACTTTGAATGAGGATGGCACCAACCAGTTGGCTTCTAGCCTGGATGGAATGAAAAGGGAAAGAAGAAGGAAGTGTGCCTGTTTCAAGTCTTCTCCATTGCCTTTGGACTTTGGTCTCTAGTTTCTTCAACCCCCCAACACAGACTTGTACTGGCAACTTCCAAGGAGTGTCCAAGGCTTCAACCTTGGACCAGGGCCGCTTCCTTGATCCTCTTGCTCTGTTGCTTCCATCTTCTTGGGCTGAGCAGCAGCTGAATCCTCTGGCTGTCCAGCATGCAAATGGCCATTGTGGACTCCCTCACCTGTCATCCTATAAGCCTACCCTATACCTTCAACCTACCTGCATAATTGTACATATATTTTAATTTTGTTACTCTAACTTAATAAAGCTATTATGGAAAGTTTTTCAACAAAGTGAAGACCCATGAGACAATTCTTCATCACCTTGTCTGCCCTCCCTGCAGTAGGACAACTGAATTCCCTTAGGACCCAGAGCAGTTACAAGGGGTCAGTCATTTACAAGAAATGTTTCTCATAAAATGCCAAGTCAGCAGCATGTCTGGGTCATAACAAAAGCAGATCTTGGAGACAGTGCTTCATCAGCTGTCATCCACTGCACCCCAGAGATTCACTTCACCAGCAAAATGGCACCATATCTCCATGCTCCACGGAGAGTAGACCTCCACTTCAACCCTGTCTCCTCCTCAGTCATACGCCTTGCTGTAGCCCCATTGATACCTCCTTCTCTTATATCTAAGAGGCAAGATTTTGGTCTCACCAAGACACTTGGCATCAGTAGAGGTACTCAGTGAACAAATATGACTATAAGATTCCATAAACAGCCTTCACAAAATGACTAATCTCGATCATTTAAAATCCCTTACCAACAGGAATGGTCATCTCAAACATGGCCTGCACAAATCACGAGCCAACAGGAACCATCAGTTGAGTTCTCTCAACTTACAGGCTGCAGTGAATTGCCCAGAAAGCAAACAGCTAAGGATGAAGGGCTTATCACTTGTAAAGCCCCACCCCACCCCAAGAAGTCTTCCCCATCAGAAGAGGACTAAGCAACTTATTCCTGCATAATCCTTCCAAAATTAACACCTTCTCATTTCTTTTCCTAACTGAATAAACTTCCAAGGCACACACCTCAACCAATTCCATTTGCTAAACACTTGGCTAGTGTTATTATCTGCTATTTGTGACAGCTGCCTAGGGGACCTGCCATCCTGGCACCAGGAGTGCATTCTGCTTGTTGAGGCTTGCAGCTTTTCCTGGAATGTGCAGGTGTGCTGGGTCCAACCTGGGTGCTCTCTGGGCAGCTGCAGAGGATCAGAGCATCTTGGTTCTTTGCTACCTGGTGCTTCAAAATGTGCTCATACCACATCTGTGTATGTGCTTTCCATTTAACCTTTGTTCTTTTCTCCAGAGACTTCATGGGTAATCATAAAAAGGCACAGGAGAATCAGCACTGTCAAATCTTGCTTTATTTGTGAACAAGACAAGCATTTTCCAAAACTGGAGAGAGCTGGAAAATGGATTAAATTACAAGAGTATAGTGAAAAAGAGAAGCTCCAAGATGTAATCCTATAAAATACAACCTGAAAGAGACACACAGGATGGTGACAAATTATCAACACCCACAGGAGGCTGTCCTTTTAACCACACTGCTGAATTAAAGTAGGAGAGGTATAGACAGAGGGAGAAAAATCCAATTTGTAGTCACAGAGGGAGTACTGGGTGAAAAACATTTTGAAAGGGAGTCAGGGCTCAACACAACTAGTTTATCAATGAGAGACATTTCAAAGCCTTAAAAGAAAAATTACTAATGCCCATTGCTAATTAATCATTCTATGGATTCTCATGCAAATGTTCTTTGGACGGCTTTGATCCACACTGACACCTGAAAGAAAGCACACAGTGTCCCCGGGCTGTAGGGATGACCAGGATGCAATGGCATGCGGGGGCACACACAGACTCTGTGCCTCTGCCTAATACCCTGGGAACTCCAGCGGGTGCGGGTGGCCAAGCAGGAGAAAGCACAGCTGTGTCCCAGCCTGCACTAGGGGGTCCCCAATGGCTCTCCTGTGGACCGCTCTGACCCCGAAACACGTAGCCTGCTCAAAGGCCGGTGGCCTTCCCATGCCCTCTGCCTTAAAACCAATGCCAACAGCCTCCCACAACTCTTCAGTGCTCCCACACTCATTAAAAGGAGCACTGGCTATATATTGCAACCCCAAGAGAGGGCGAAAGTGTTAAGTAAAATTACCTGGAGATTGGCAAAGTAATAGGACTCAATAGAACTGTCACCTCAGTGATGGAAAAATTCTTTTAAAAAATTCTTATGGAGAAAGTTCAAGAGAAACCTTTTTTTCTGGGCAATGTTCTCATCCAATAGGTATCCATGTCTTTTTTATCTGATTTAGAGAGAGGCATCCATCTGAAGGATGAACCTCTGATTTTGGGAATACTCAAGTAATAGCACTAAAAACCATGCACAATCATATTAAATCTAGAAACAATTTTCCAAATTGAGATGTCTCCACTGGCCTCCACAAGTCATGCAATAAAACTCTTAGTGGCAAATAGCACCTATAAAACTACACAAATTCTTGCCTTCTTTCCTACCTGAAATAAACTCCTGTCTTTTTAATAGTTCAATTGACATTTCATTTACTTTCCTCCATTTTCAACTGCAATTTGTGATCAAAAGGATCAAAGATCTGTCTCCTTGGGTTGAAATATTCCCCATGGACAGGCAGTTCAGACAGCAGATAAACAGAAAGAGATCATTATCAGGAACCTGACATAGACTAAGTTTTAGCATTTGTTTCTATTAATGATTTAAGCTGACACAAATATTCATAACGTGGGAAACATTAAGTTCTGACTTTTCTATCAAATGGGAGTGTCTCCATCTTGGACTCTAGCCCATCCTAGATAGCCCTCCCTGAACACACTAAGTTACAATAAATGACTGCTCTGTTCCAATTCTGGAAACACAGCTACAAAACAAGGATAGCTTATTGGGAGCCAAGGGCATTGTGTCTCCTCATCCTCTCAGTTAGCTCTCTGCCTCCCCCGAACCCCAGCAACCCTCCAGATTTCCCTTGCACTGACTGAATTAGACAATCAGGATAGATTGTGAACCTCCGACCAGCCAATGGGAAAGAAGTCAGCTGCTCCTCCTGCATTAGAAAAAGAGAGCCCAACATCCTTTCACATGTGCCTGCTACCTCATGATTGCACCCTTGTGCAGAAGTAAAGACAAAAAGCCTTTGGCCCATGTCTGAGTGCATTCTTTCCACCACTGATCAGTTGAGTCTGGGGGCTTATTTCCAATAATAAGAAACAGCAAGAATGACCTGAATTGAAAGTTTGTGAGAAGAAATAAGGAAGTGGAGTCATGAAATAGAATCCATGAAGAATCTGATTAAAGACTTGGTTCCCATCATCACACTATTGGGACTTGGTGGGCCCTTTGGGGGGGGGGGGCTGCTAATGGGAGGTCTTTAGGTCATTGGGTGTGCTCTCAAAGGAGATTGGACAACCCAAGTCTCTTTCTGTCTTCCACATCCCAGACATGAGGTGAACACATTTTCTCTACCACCCACTCCTCCCATAATGCCTTGTGTTCCTATAGCCACACAACAACACAACCAACACAGCCAATCCATCATGTGCTGGGACCTCCAAAAATGCAAGCCAAAAAAATCCTTTCCTATTTATGCTTTGAACTATCTCAGGTACTTGTTATAGCTACAGAAGGTAGACTAACACATAAAATGTGAGTAGCTTTAGAGTAGCAATGTTGGGGAGTTTCACACAATAATTTCTTACGCCATGCTTCCTTAAGGCCAGCATCTCGGCAAACCAAAATTAGTATCATCACTTCTTTAGGGTCCAACAAATTGTGTCTGTACAACCAATCCTCTGTTCAACTGGGAAAAAAAGTAGTCTTCGTACCTATTTAGAATACTTGGCACAATTCACAACACCCATACAAAGATTTAGTTCCCTTTAATTCTTCCTTTCATCATCTGCTGAACTCTCTAGTGCATTTATTCTAGGTATTCGGGTGAGAAATGGAAGAAGGAGAACTCAACTTACAATTATCCATAAACAGCTGTACATGAACCCACCCTCATTTTGTTTGGATTTCTGAGGTGGTTTAAAGGTATCCTTCAAAAGTTGATGTGTTAGAGGCATAATCCCCAAAGATATCTGTTGATGGTATTTGGATGTAGGGCCATACTTGGAGTCATGCTGGACCTCTAACCTCCTCTTACCTCCCAATTTCAATCCATTAGCAGATTCTGTCAGTTTCACCCTCAAGATACATCCCAGCGTACCTACTTCCTGCCCTTCTGCCACATTCTTCCCCACATGTACAAACAGACAAGACCTTTTACAGTCAAATTTTCAAAATCTATGTCTCTCCCCAAACTCCATCTTTCCAAGTCTGTAGCAGTCTTTGGCACAGGGTAGGCGCTCAATAAGTCATCATTGCATGAATGGAGAAAGAATGGCATAATGCAGGACTACAGACATCAGGCCAGTGACTTCATTTCCCAGTTGTGCTGAAGAGTAGTGCATCTGTTGAAGGCTTGGTCCCAACTGGCGTTGCTACTGGGAGGTGTGGGCCATTTAGGAAGCTGACAAGCCTAGCCAGAGGAAGCAGGTCATTTGAGGTGCATTCTTGGAGAAGCTACCATGACCCAGGCCTCTTCCTTCTGTCTCTCCACTTCTCTGCTGCCATGAGATGAGTAGCTCTGCCCCACCATTCCCTCTCCACCATGATGTTCTTCTTCAGCACAGGCCCAGGAAAACCTGATGCAAGCAACCGTGAACTGACACTTCTGAATCCATAAGCCAATATGAACCTTTCCTCTCTGAAGTCTATTTTCTCAGGTATCTTGTCACAGCAATGGAAAGCTAACACAAGTAGCAAACATGATGCCACATGTTAAGAATTCAATGATGACCAAAAATGACATGGTGAACTTATCAAGGAATTTACTAGCTACATCCATTGGCACTGTCCCTACACAGAATGAAATTCATAGCTTTGCACTTTAATTTCAGTCTCAACCCTGTGTTTGTCCTTACTCTCAAATCCAAACCCATCAGACCCAGGGCCAGAGCCAACACCTCTTTTGGCAAGCCCAGGTCCCCAGGTTTTGAAGTGGGAGTTGGTGTCTTGTCAACCACAGGTCTGCACTAACACGTGAGATGATAATCAATCGGTACAATGTGTCAGTTTAAACAAACCATACGAAGAAGAGTATATCCAGAGGGTGTTCAGTAAAGCTAAATGCAAATATGTCTTCCCTATGAAAAATAAATCTGGGGCCTCCTACCGCATTCATCCATATTCTTGTTTCTAATGGACCAGAGATAGGACACAATATAAAGAAGAGAGATTTATTTCCACCCACAATCCAGAAAGTTCAATGTCAAAAGCCTGCACCTGGTGATGACCTCCTTGCAGCAGAACACTGAGATGGAACAGAGAATCACATGACAAGGCACAGGGTGTGTGTGTGCGTGCGCATGTGCGCGTGTATTTGTGTGTGTACTCTCTTCCTCATATAAAGCTATCAGGATTCAACCATAGGGGCTTGATAAGGATGACTTATCTGGTCATAATCGATTTTCAAAGGCCCCCATCTAGCACCATGGTCAGATTAAATTTCCAACCTCTTAACACCTCAGAACAGAGATTAAATGTCAGCACCTGAAGATTTCTGCACAACTCAAGCCATAGCAACTACCAAGGAATGTAATACAATAAAACGCACAAAAGAAACTGTGGTCCTGTGGAAGGCCCATCTATTCCACCCGCCTTTCAAGTAATGGCTCCATGGTAGAGCACGTGCCTAGCAGGCAAGCATCCTTTGTTTGATCCTCACCACTGCACAAAAGTAAAAGTGGAAAATAAAGGGACGTTTATTTAACTCAGTAACCAAGTCCGCTTCTGAGTGTCTGCTAAAAACTCGGTACCCTTGGGACTGAAGGAAAGAAAGTAAAGCCCTTCTGGAAACACACAAAGAAGATTCTGCACACCTTGGTTCCTGTTTTACCCCCATCCAGAGAACCAAGTGCTAGCACAGCCACTGCAGTTTAAGAAGTTGTTCATTAAACATTAAAAAGCCTTGGTGTTTGCCCTGTGGCAAATTTAACTAAGGGCCAATCTTTTGTTAGTTATCCCAGGATTACAGTTCCCACTGTGGCATGCTGGCAGGATTTATCCATCTGCCTCCCCCTTCTTGAAGAGTCTGCAAGCCCCTTAAAGTCAGGGGCTGGGAGTCTCATTCCAAGTTGGGCAAGCCAGGGTCCCCAGTGGCCAAAGCCAGCCCAATAACCACCACAGCCTCTGCACCTCCCACCTTTCTGCTTAGATACTTCACCCCCAGAGAGCTCCAATCACCCCTATTGGTTTCCAACTTTCATTACAACTTCCTCTTATTATCTGTTTCCCCCTATAAAACTACACACTCCTTACAAGTTGAACTTGTTAGATTTATCCCTGGAGACAAAGATATTCAGTAAGAATTCCATGACTATCTATCGGATGGATGGATGGATGGATGGATGACTGACTTAATTCTAGGTGTAAACAGTTTGATTGGATATTTACTTAGCATTCTCATTTTAGTGGGGGGAGGGCACAAGAAATTCTAATTTTATGTTGGAGTCAAACCATCACTTCCTGGGAAATAGCTTCTCAGGCCCCCCAGATTAAGCCACCTGGATTCTGCCCCTTCTGCTCTCATTTTGCCTGGAAAGTGACATGCACCAGGTGCACCAGAATGCCTGGAGTCAGGTTGACACCTTCTGAACATGGGTCTTCCACTCGGAGGTGCTGTCCTTGGTAACTCCTTCCAAGGCAGCGGGCTTGGTGATATCGGAGTCCCCTCTTACCTGCAGGAGAAACATTCCCAGGCCCTCTGTGGATGTCAGGAACCACAGATGGTACCTAGCCCTCCTAGATATGCTCTGTCACATACCTACATGTACCTACCTGAGATAAAGCTTAATTTATAAATAAGGCATGGTAAGGCATTAGCAGTAATAACTAATGATGAAATGGAACAATTATAGCAACTTGTACTATAACGCAAATCATGTGAAAGTGCTTTCTGTCTCTCTCTCTCTCTCTCTCTCTCTCTCTCTCTCTCTCTCTCTCTCTGTTTCTATCTTTCTCTGTCTCTCAAAATATCTTACAGTTCTATACAGTATTTTTGGATTGCGGTTGACCTAGGTACCTGCAACCATAGCAAGCAAGACCTAGGATAACAGGAACCACTGTATTATCTTGTTCAACACAAAGAAAAAGTCTCAAAGGAATGCTTTAATATTATCTTTGGGAGACAAGCTTAGGTTTGTCTATGTTCTTGTTCTTCAGCCTTCTCTTGACCACAAATTAGTCTGAAGTTTCTCTTCACACCATACGGTTCTACCTTAACATTTATGAATACTGACCCTTTTCATGGACAAAAACTTCTGGGCATTTAACCTCTTACTCATTAAAAACACGACTTGTATTTTCTTCTGAGGTAGTCAGAGACATGAGGGCTGTTTTGCTAAAAATAAATAAATAATAAATAAAAAAGCAATTCCAGCCAAGTGTGGTGGCATATGCCTGTAATCCCAGCACTCTGGGAGGCTGTGTCAGGAAAACTCCAATTTCAAGCTGAGCCTGGGCAACTCAGTGACTTGGCAATATTCTGTCTCAAAATAAAAATAAAAATGAAGAGCAGGGGATATAGCTCAGTCAGTGCAAAGGCCCTAATACCACTTATAAAAAACAGAAGAGAGATCAGAACAGAGGGGAGAGATCAGAGTTACAGGCTGGAATCTGGAAAGAATCCATATATAGATTGTGTTTAAAACTATAGGAATAGATGTAGATAGAGACTAGGCTGGAGCTCATCAGTGGGTTGGGAAGGAAGAGGCACTGAGATCAAAGGAGAGAAGGGTGTGTTTCCAGAAGAAGCACGTACAACTATGTACAGTACACAGTACTCGATAGTGTGATAGATGACTGTGACTGTTTTAGGTACTTATCATAACATGCTGTGCTTTTCATCCTATAGAACGTAATCCTACTTATATAAAAGAGTTTACTGTAAAGCAGTGTGCTGCTATGCCAGTGGTAGCCTCATGTATCTCATGTTTAACTGCGTATTTGGATCATATCAAGGGGCCATCACAGATGACTGACGTATACCTTTTCAGTTTGCACTTAGAAGTTGGCACTCTATGTGGTACTTTGTGATACAAGTGGATGAAATTGCCTAATAACATATTTCTCAGATTATATTTCCATCACGTGTCACATGACTGTATTGAAATTGAAATTTAAAATTTTGGCCTATGTGGAGTCTACTAGCTAATTAGAATTTTTTTCCAGACCACTATTTGTTCAATATTAGTTCTGAAAATCTTTCTAAAACAAATCACATTCTTTGATGTCTTGTTAATGCTTGAGATTTTTTTTTAAATTATATGGAAAAATGTTTAAGTACTTTTCACTTTTGTTTTGGTTGAGTTCTATTGTATTTGAATATTATTACAGTTTTTTCCCTTGCATTGCTTTTCTTTGAATAATTTTAATTTTTGTATATGTGTATGTTTAGTGGGTGATACTAGAGTTATATATTTAAGAAATAAAAATAAAAAACCAAAGAGGCAGCTTGACCTTCGTGTTCCATCTGTCTCCTTTATGTCCTTCAACCCTTGAGTCAGACCCTGCAGAGCTCTACGTATCGGCATGTTAATCATCTCAGGAATGTCTGTGCAAAAGCTGGCAACACAAGGTTGATCAGCCTTAAATCTGCAGCGCCTATGTCATCACAGACACACGGAGCGGCGCCCGGACATGGTGACAATCTTCAGAGGGAAAACTCACCACTCCTGAAATTGCCAAGCAGCAGAATGGGACAAACTGGTTTTGCCCTACATGAATGTGGCGTCCATCCAAAAGGCAGAGATTTGCAGGAACTCTGAGGTTCTCCTCTCTGTCCAGACTTCCTCATAACTGGAAAACTGAACTCACTTGGCTCGCTTCACTTTGTTCACTTTGTGCATCTTCAGCTGATGTGCAGGGGGGTGGGGGGCAGCAGTATCGACCCAGGCCTGCAGAAAACTTCCTGTTCTGGTCCACATACAGCTCACCAAGTACCATCCATGGGTGCAGCTCGAGGCTAACTGAACTAGGAAAAAGAGTAGTACACAGCTCTGGGTTGTGTACTACACAAATCTGCAGATTTCTAAAGTTATAAACTCTGTCTTTGCTATACTATCGCCATAGTATAGCGGAGCCACTGAAATTCTCCTTAAAATTCTAGTTCATGGATAATGGTGTCTTCTGCCCTGGTCCTCTCCTGAGGTTTTGTTTTCTAATTTCAGTTGCCCACAGTGCACTATAGTCCAATAAAAAAGTTCAGAAACAATTCCTAGCTTTTCAATTGCATGCTGTTACGGTTAAGATCTAAAGTGGCCCTCCCCCCAAGTCTCATGTGTTCCAAGCTGGGGCTCTGGGAAGGGACTGGACCACAGGGGATCTAACCTTTCCATTGGTGGACCGACCCTTTGATGAGATCAGAGTTTGACAGCATTTTGGGAAGGAAGTGGAAACCTAGGGGGTGGGGCTTTGTGGAAGAGAATGGGTCACAGGAGTGTGAGCAACCCTCGGTCTACATCTGGTCTCTGACTTTTTGCACTATTCTCTGCCAAAAACCAAGTGACCATGGACAGAAAACTCTGCAAGCAAAACAATCCTGTCTTCAACTTGTCTTTTCTCAGATACTTTGCCATGGAGAGGAAAAGCTGAGTAATGGGCTGGCCAGTCTGAGAAGCATGATGAAATTGCACCTGCTGTCCGGTTCTGCCCAGACCAGAAAGGGAATCATCCCTTTCTCCAGAGTCTGCATACTGTACATGCCTCCTTTCCCATTCAGTTCTCAGACCAACTGCCGTGGTATCCAGTGCTCGTATTCAAGTCGCCCTTACTTTTGTTTATTCCATTGCATTTCTATAATTGTTACTGCTGTTAATTGCTTACTGGCCTAATTTATAAATTGGACCTTGTCATTGGTATGTATGTATGTATGTATGTATAGGACATAATGCAGTGTGTTTAAGGTTTGGTTCTAGCCACTATTTCAAGCAACCAAGTCTTGGAAGTTTTTCCCCAACAGACAAGGAAGGATAGCTGTATATCAAAATAAAAGTCTAAAATAAGTAGAAAAAGAGGTGCTTTTGCTTGAAATGAGAGCTAAGCCTTCTTGTATGAAATGAGTGTTCTCTAATTTCATTCCAGTTGTAGAATATCATCCCTAATCTTGAGAGAAACCTGATACATGCTCATCAAATCAATTCATGTTTCAAATAGAAAAGCAGAGATGAGAATAAAACAACAGGTCTTACACACTGGGCAGGAGACCCAGTGCGGAACAGAACTTGGGTCCTTCAACCTTTGTCTACCCAATGACCTTGGGAAGTGTACTGGATATTGGATATCACTGGGCTACTATGTGGTCTTTTTTCTGTGATACTGAGAGTAGAAT
This sequence comes from Heterocephalus glaber, assembly GCF_053883595.1. Classification (NCBI taxonomy): domain Eukaryota; kingdom Metazoa; phylum Chordata; class Mammalia; order Rodentia; family Bathyergidae; genus Heterocephalus; species Heterocephalus glaber. The sequence continues at coordinate 347,129 of NW_028258485.1, forward strand.
GCAAGCCCTCATACATGGTACGCAGGTGCACTACCAGTGAGGTACACCCCAGGGTCCTGGTGTTACTTTCTTTTTTCCATTAAGTTTATTGGTACAATTTAGGTATAAAATACAGTTGCATTCATCATTGGGAACTTGTACCTTTACATGATGTATCCTGGTTCTTATTTTTTCCCCATTCCCCTGCCCTCCCTTCACCCCCTCCACCCTTCCCTATTTACAAAGACTTTGTTTCCATTTTTTCCTTTTCTCCTATTTTTTTCTTTTCCCTTCTTTCCTTTCACCTACACTTCACACTTCCCCTACCCCTTTGAACTTTTTCTTCCTATTTCACATTACCTATTATGTCTTTTAGTTCTAATTTACACTTTCAGTTTCTCACACCAGAGAAGCTATTCGGTATTTACACATGTGTGCCCTATTTATTTCACTTAAGAGTATCGCCTCAATGCCCATCCACTTAGCTCTAAATGTCTCTAGTTTTTCGTTCTTTATGGCTGAGTAGTACTCCATTTTATTAAAAAACCCACATCTTTATCCAGTCTCCAGTTGATGGGAAATTGGGCTGCTTCCAAGCTTTAGCTATTACAAATTGAGTGACTATAAACATGGGTGAGCATATATCACTGTGGTATGATTCTTTTAATTCTTTTAGGAAGATACCCAGCAGAGGAATAGCTGGGTCAAATGGGACCTCTAGTCCTAGTTCTTTGAGGTATCTCCATATTGATTTCCACAGTGGTTGCACCAGTCTACACGCCCACCAGCAGTGGAGCAGGGTTCCTCTTTCCCCACAGCCCCACCAGCATTTGTTATCAGTTGATTTCATGATAGCAGCCATTCTTTCTGGAGTGAGGTGGAATCTCAGCTTTGTTTTCATTTGCATCTCTGGAATGACCACTGATGTTGAACATTTTTCATATGTTTATTTGCTGCTTTTACTTCTTTGTCTGAGAAATGTCTGTTCATTTCAGATGCTCATTTTTGAATTGGGTCTTTATATTGGGGGGGGTCTGATTTTTTTAAGTTCTTTATAGATTCGAGATAGTAGACCTTTGTCTGAGGAACAGCTGGTAAAAATTTTTTCCCACATTGTAAGTTGTGCCTTAGCTCTGTGGGTGGTTTCTCTTGAAGTGCAGAAGCTTTTTAAAAAGATGAGATCCCAGTTGTTGATTCTTTGTGCTAGTTCCTGTGCTACTGAGGATTTATTCATAAAGTTTTTTCCTATGCCAATGTCTTCAAGAGTTCTACCTAACTTATCTTCCAGCAAGTTTAGTGTTTCTCTTTTAATATTTAGATCTTTAATCCACTTGGATTTTAGTTTAGCGCACGATGAAAGACAGGGGTATAGTTTTAATCTTTGCCAAGTTGAAATCCAGTTTTTCCAACACCATTTATTAAAGAGGCTATCTTTCCTCCAGTGAGGATGGTTGGATCCTTTGTCAAAGATGAGGTAGCTGAGTATGTCTGGAGTTGTTTCTCCATCTTCTAATCTATTCCACTGATCCTCAGGTCTGTTTCTTTGCCAGTACCATGCTGTTTTTATCACAGTGGCTTTGTAGTATAGTTTCAAGTTGGGGATTGTGATACCCCCTGCCATGTCTCTGTTGCCTAGAATTGCTTTTGCTATTCTAGGTCTCTTCTGGTTCCAAAAGAATTTTTGGATTGTTTTCTCTAGTTCTGTGAAATATACTATTGGGGTTTTAATTGGAATTGCATTGAATATGCATAGCAGTTTGGGAAGTATAGCCATTTTCACTATATTGGTTCTTCCTACCCAGGAACAAGGGATGTCTTTCCATTTTCTTACATCCTCTTTGATCTCTTTTTTCAGAGTGTTGCAGTTCTCAATGTAGAGGTCTTTTGCTTCCTTTGTTAGATTGATTCCTAGATATTTCTCTTTTTTTTTTTTTTTTTTTTGATGCTATGAAGGGATTGTTTCCCTAATTTCTATCTCAGTGAGACTGTTATTTGTGCACAAAAAAGGCTATTGATTTTGGGTCTTGACCTTGTATCCAGCTACTCTACTGAATCTGTCAATTAAGTCTACAAGTCTTTTGGCAGTTTTTTTTGGTCTTCTATGTAGAGTATCATATCATCAGCAAATAATGACAGTTTAACTTCTCCCTTTCCTATCTTTATTGCTTTTTATTTCTTTCTAATGTCTAATTACTGTGACTAATGTTTCCAAAACTATATTGAACAGGAGTGGTGATAGTGGATATCCTTGTCTTGTTCCTGATTTTAGCGTGAAGGTTTTCAGTTTGTGACCATTTAGTATGATGTTGGCTGTTGATTTTTGATAGATAGCCTTTATCAAGTTGAGATAAAGACCATCTATTGCAATTTTCTGCAGGGTTTTTATCATGAATGGGTGTTAAATTTTGTCCAACGCTTTTTCTGCATCTATTGAGATGATCATATGATTTTTGTCCTTGACTCTGTTAATGTAGTGTATTACATTTATTGATTTGCATATGTTGAACCATCCCTGCATCCCTGGGATAAATCTGATTCGGTCAGCGTGTATGATCTTCTTGATGACCCTCTGTATTCTGTTTGCCAGTATCTTGTTGAGGATTTTTGCATCTATGTTCATTAGGGAGATTGCCCTGTAGTTCTCTTTTTGGGTTGTGTCTTTCCCTGGTTTTGAAATCAAAGTAATACTTGCTTCCAGGAATGAATTTGGAAGTATTGCTTCCCTTTCAATTTCACTGAAGAGTTTAAACAGTAGTGGCAATAGTTCTTCTCTAAATGTCTTGTAGAATTCAGCAGTGAAGCCATCAGGACCTGGGCTTTTCTTTGTTGGTAAATTTTTAATTATGTTTTCAATTTTGTTATTTTTTGAGAAAAGGACAGAGAGTACTGTTAAGAGATTTAGTTGCCAAAGTCCAGAAAAAACCATTCTGCCTAAAATACATAGTTGCACATCCCACTGGGTTGGAAGGGCAAAACTACAGTTATGAAGAAGAGGATGACAATAGCTCAGAGTATCAGTTGTAGAGTCAAGCGGTCTGGATTCAAATCCTGTCACTCCTGGACCAACCATATGGATAGTGAGGCAAACAAACTTACCTGCTTCCTAGAACTAACTGCAATGAGGTCTGGGTGAGTTTGTCCTGGCAAAATGTTTCAGGTCTATTACATTAAAGCAACAGCAATGAGAACATCAGTGTGCAAAACAGATCTGGGGCTCTACACAAAGGTGCAGGTTCCAGTGTCCAGAACATCACCAACCCAAGATAGGTAAATCATCATTGTGGAAGGTACAACCTTTCACTGTCTTGTCCCTAAACAGGTTGTCTGATCTATCAACTCTGAGTGAAAAACTTTGGGGAAAATATAATATTCCCTATAATATCCTATACTGAGACCTGTACTCCAGAAGTCAGAGAAGGTAAAGACCCCTCAGCCACTGGGGAGGTCTGTGTGTACCTGGGGACCCAAGAGGGGCATTTGCAACACTTCCTGTCAGAGGGTCCCCAAGGGCCGTCATGGTGGCAGGGCTGAATACTATCCCAAAGAAGCAATGGTAAGAACCCAGTCCCTGAGGGAGATAATACCAGCAGTGGTTGCCAGGAGACTGGAGGGAGATGAGGATGGGTAGGCATAGCACAGGCAATGTTTAGGATGGTGTTATAGCTGCGCGTGATGCTACACTGGTGGACACGTGTCAGTAAGCATTTGTCAAAACTCACAAAATGCACAGTGCAGTGGGGTAAATCCTGATGTGAACTGTGGGTTTAGTAAATAATACTGTGTCATGACGGGCTCAGCTGTAACAAATGGGCTGCATCAATGCAAGATGTTAAAGATGGAGTCCCTAGGAGAGAAAGGAAACATGGTACTTTCCACTCCATTTTCCCTTCCTACTCTTGTTTTTTGCTTCTTTTTAAAATAGTATTTTATTACAATTATAATTAACACATGCTAACTGTACAAATTAATGGGATTCACCATCCTAGTTCCATACATGCACACATTGTGCACAGATCACACCCATCTACCATTCTTCTACCCTGGCTCTCCTCCTCCTGTTCTACTTCCCCACCTTGGCCAGCAGCCTTCCAACTACTTCCCAATTCCTCTTTTACTTTCAGGCCATCTGTTTTTTCCTCTATGTTATGGCTCATGTCTAGATGTCCCCTCAAAGCCCCATGCAGTCATAAGTGGGGCTTTTCAGAGTTGGCCGGATCTAGAGTGTGTGATGCTGGGATCAAGGATGTGTGATTACTAAATTAGTCCACTCATGGGTTAGACATAATTCGGGGAGTAATAATGCAAAGCCCTCCCTGGGTGTGAGTGCTACCCATTTTAAGGGTGTGTAGCCTGGACAGAATATAAGGAACAAAAAGATGACTGCTCTAGTCACTTGTCACTGCTTTCTTCTTTGTGGTCTTTGCTGCTTTACTGCCTCCTGCCTGCCCTGCATGGACTGTTTCTCCTCTGCAATGCCCCTCCTGTCATGCCACCCTGCCTTGGAGCCAGCCAACTATGAACTGAAGTCTCTACAAACTGTAAGTCAATTAAGCCTTTCTTCCTTTAACTTTGGGTGTTGAGTGTTTTGTCTCAGCAATGAAAAAAGTAACCAAGACAGACACCCTACTTTCCATACATGTGGTTCATGTATTTTTGCACCTGGCTTACTTCCCTTAATGTCCTCCTATATCATTCACATTATGCTCATGATAGGATTTCATTCATTTTTATGGCTGAATAATATTCCATTGTGTATGTTTGCAAAACTCTCTTTATTCATTCATCAGTCAATGAATACTTCCAGTTATGATGGGTGTTTTCAAAAGGACAGAAAGTAAATGCTGGCTGGGTTACAGAAATATGGAAACACATACACTGTTGGGAGGAATATAAGAATGTAAACTAGCATAATCATTATTGAAAATCATATAGAATCTCCTCAAAAAATTGAAAATAGATCCAGCAGTCCCAGTTCTGGATATATAGCCAAAAGAAATGGAATCAGAACATTGAAGAAGTATCTTCACTGCCCTGTTTACTGCAGCACTATCCACAATAGTTAAGACACAGAATCCACTGTGGCACCTACAGAGAAAACATGTTTCTACAGTCCTCATTCTGGAGAAGCACAGGGAGATGACAGAGTAGGTGTGGCCAAGAGTCAGGCTTGGATCCCACCTTGTCCCTTGGCCTCTGAGATTGTCAACTGCCTGTACCCTCTAACTGTTGGCCACTCCACTCCTTCCCTGAGCCATGAATGAAGAACATGCCAGCTCCTGTCAGTACAAGAATGCTGTTAAATCACTATCGAGGGAGGCAATTACAATCACCCCTGGGACCAGCAGTGTCCAGAAACAGAAATCACTCTGGGGTTTTCCCAAGTGGCCATAAACCTCATGCAGTCTTGGACAGTTCAAATTTATATCTCTAATCCTGACTCTGTTTTTTGAATTAGAGATCTCAGATATTTAACTATCTCTTCAGTAGTTCCCCTGATGATCTCAGGGGCTTAAATTTAGTATGCAACAATGAAATTTCAACACGGATTCCCTTTCCCCACCAAGAGACAATACAGTGCAATCATGACTGTCCTTTTGCCCTGGTTTCCTGGAAACACAAACACCAGAATGGATATCTTCTCTTCCCTCTCTCCTCACGTCCAAGCCTAGACAACATTGTCTTCTGCACTGCATTTTGCCTTCACCATTGCTCATTCAACTAACGCCATCATCCTCCATCTGACGTGCTGCATGTGCTTTAGAACCTGCTCCTGTGCTTTCATTCTGAGACTCGTTGTTCATCTTTCCCAGACAGATCTTGCAGCATTTCACCTCCCACCCATGACTCCTCTCCTCTGGCTTGCATTGTGGTTCTGTGCATGTAATATGAAACACTTGACTTTCTAAGATCTGTTCTCTAAGTCTTTTGTCACCATAGAACAGTGATGGTGAACCTTTCAGAGCTTTCAATGATTGTGTGCCATAGGTTCGGCACCATTGCCATAGAACAACTACTTAAAGGTCTTAGTTTCCCTTCTCTGTATCTACAAAGCCTTACTCTCCAAAGTTTCTCATGCCTAAAGATCTTTCCAATAAGCCATATCTCTTATCCTTCTAATCCCAATTGTATTCTTTTCTTTATTCCAATCACTTGCTATAATGTGACATGGTTGCCTTGCTACGATGTGAATTCTGCCCGAGAAGGTAGAATCGGCACCATGACATGAGCAGCAGCTTGTTTTAAAAGCTTCTGGCATGTAACAGGTGAAAAAAACATATTTTAAAGAGAGTAAATGAATAAATAAATGTTTGGGTTGGTTGTTTTAAAGTAGACCTGGGAAACATTAGCTGTCAGAAGTCACTCATTCCATAAATATTTACCTATCTACCTTACTATGTCACAGGGAGGATGTCCTCATAATAAGTAAGTATTTGTCTTTCACGGCATGACGTCAATGTACCTGTTTTAGATAAGAGGGAACCTCTTTCCCGAAGACGGAAAGTGGCTAAATACTAGATTTTTGAGAGTACCTCATTTGCATCTTATTAGGTATTTAAGAAAGGTCATATAATCTGATTTAAGGAAAGATCTTTTCATATCCACAAATGAGAATTGCTTCATTTAAATATTTAACATTCAAATGTACTTTTCCAAAAACAAGTAGGTCAAAGCATGTACAAATCAGATTAAAGGTTATTTGTGGAAAGGTGCAGATCATATTTCCTCTCTGGTTGTTACTGAGGGACACGGTGCTGAATTAATTTTCTGAACAGTAATTTCCTGCTCAATCCGAAAAAAGAATTCGGTATTGAGCAAGGAAATCAACCTGAGCAAACTGCCAGATCCACTGAGAGTTACATATTTTATGTCTTAGGAAATATTTCTGCATGCTTATAAAAGCCAAGCTTTTGTCAAATAAATCAACATCTATATGTAACTCGTATGATGATGCTACAGATATTCATAGATACATATGTCACATGTGCATGAAGGAACATATAAAATATGACAGGAATCAGGTCTTTCTTTTCTAACTTGTACAACCTTTATTTTTTTATGAGAAATGGAAAAAATGGAAACAAAGTCTTTGTAAATAGGGAAGGGAGGGCAGGGAATGGGGAAAAAATAAGAACCAATATACATCATGTAAAGGTACAAGTTCCCAATGAGAAATGTAAATGTACTGTATACCTGAAATATACCAATAAAAGAATTTAAGGAAAGAAAAAAACCCTTAATTTTAATGGACAAATAAAGGCTACATATGCTTTTATCATGTACGATATGTTGTTGTAAAATATGTATGCATTGTGGAATGGTGAAATCAAACTAAGTAACCCATGCATGACCTCATACACTTCTCACTTGTGGTAAGAACACTTAAAATCTACTTTTCTGGTTGTTGGGAATATAGGACATTGTTGTTAATGATAATCACCATGTTGTACAACAGATCTAGTGAACTTATTCCACCTGTGGAATTGAAACTGTGTGTCCTGTACCCAAGCACTCCTGCAATTCCTTTTTTGTTAAACTGCACTTTAAAAACACTCCAGGAAGAAACCACAAAAGTCAACTGCCCAAGCCACAATGGCCCCCTAGCATTAGAAAGCATGAAAACTCGCATCCAGCCTGCAATGGCCAGGGATGTTTAAAAACGCGCTTCTTTCCTGGGAAAATGTCTAATTTTCAGTGATCCCCGCTCGTCACTGCTGCCGCCTGGGATTCACACTGAACGCTCCCGCTGCTAATGCCCAGAGCTGTGCATAGAAACCTCTTATCTGTCAGCCCAGAGCTCCATGAACAAGGTACTTGGGATTGGCTCCAAGCAGTGGGAATTTGACCCACGCAAGAGTGGCCCCTTGTCGGGTGACCTGAAGTCATTGTTATCATCTGTGTCTCCGGTTAGGGTCAGGGGTGTGTTCGTTCGTTCTCAGCACGAGCGGTGTGAGTCTTGGCTAACAAGCTCTGCTGCATGCCGTGCCTGGGGGAGGTGGCCAGGAAGGCCCATCTCCTGTCCCCTGTGGAAAGCATTGAGAACCAGATGCCCTCCGCCCTCCCCCCGCTACCGACCAATCAGGGGGCTCACAAGCCTGTTAATTAATCACCTAGGCTGTTGGACCTGAACACCAGGAATATCCTCATCAAGACAGAAGTGCTCATTCATCAGAACTCATCCCACCTGCCCAGGCGGGAGAGCAGAATTTACACTCGTCTTTCAGCAAGCAGACAAGCGTGAAGGGGCATTTTCTCAAGGGCCCTGCTAAAATAACAGGCAGCAAAGAAATTAGAATTGATGGAGGTAGCACAGCACTAAATAAATATCATCTCATATTGATACCAAAACACTACTGAGCTTGAGATATAGACTTTATAGCACCAAAACTAACTGTGACAAAGGACAACTATTTTTACATGATATTTGTTACTTTAGAAGTCTTTTAGCCTCAAAGCATAAAAGTGATGTAATAAAATCTTTATTTTGAAATCACTCTCAGGCTACCATCAAGTCATCATTTGGCATTAATTTGGAAAATTATACTTTATGCATGGCTTACAGCTTTTTAAAAATGATAGGTAAAACTAAAATTTGGCCATTTTGCCTACTTATTGGTTTCATCAGGAATGATGCTTTTGTTCTTTTTCACAGTGACAAGAGATTTTTATACAGCTTGAGGTGGCTTCAAAGACTCAGAGCAATGCAACTTCACAGTATTACCACTTTCTGTCTGCTGTAATACAGCTTTCAGCAGAAAGGAAAGTCTCTGGCAGGAAGGATTGGACAGTTTTTCCAAATGCTGTCAAGAAATGTGCCCTGGTTTGGACAGAAAGAGCTGGGGACACCCTGATACACAAACTTTCTAGACTCAGGATGACATCCGGCGACAGAAAGGTGGCTTTGAAGAACTCCTCCGCAGCACACACACCCTCTCCTGCTTCCAGACGCCCTCACTGTGCTGGATTTTAAGTCTCAAGAGATAGAGAGGGAGTTCTGCTATGCCTCCAAGTTGAAATACAGTGAGGTTGGATTTGGCAACGATCTCGTTGGTGTCCCCAAATCACGATGAGAGGGTGCTGAGTTCGTTTTCTGGGTTGAGTCGTGATCTCGGTGTGAGATGCAAGATCAAATGTGCAGAGGCTTGGGGCGATGAACCGGCAGGGATGCTCAGGGTCTGGAGAGGGCTATGGAGGTTGGAATGAGCTTGACACCTCCTCAGGCGACGCCGGCTCACCCACCTCCCCCAGTGAGCTCCTCTTCCAAATTCTCCCATTACCCCCTCTGCTCCCCAGGTGCCAAACAGCCTGGCCTCGCATTCCAAAGCGAACAGTAAAGGAAACTTCACAGGCTTCTGAGAATGGGCCCGTAAACCAATCCATAATCCCATGGACAGGACCTTTTGGCGCATTTCTTTATAACGAGAAACTCATGGTCCAGATTTAACATGGAAAGAATCTGTGAAACCCTTTTAGTTTCATGTGATAGAGAAACCAGAAATAGCCAGCCTACAAATCTGTTCTGAGATTGCAGAAAAATGCTTCTGCTAAGCCTCCACGAAGGTATGTGTCCCACAGAAAAAGTATTTCTGGCTTTTTAATTATTTTTGAGATGGGAAAAATGGCTGTTCACAGTCTGTTTTCCTGTTTCTGTTAGCATTTCTGTTATCCTGTGAAGGCAGGCTTACAAAACCAACACATTTCGTGAACGAAACAAAAACTAGTCCTTAAAATAACCAATGTATCAATCAAGGACTGTGCTTATCTAGTCCTTAGAGATTTTGTTTGTTGGTTTTTGTGGTGCTAGGGATGGAACCGCACACAAGCTAGGCAAGCGCCCCACCCCTGCGCCACAACCCCAGCCCCTATTTACTTGTTTAGGCTCAGAACCACATGAGTGATCCAAATACTAAGCACGGAACTGTGGAGCTCCTAGTGAGGTGCATGTGCTCCGTTCGTATGAAGTTTGTGTCTCATACCTGGAATGTGGGAAAGCCTAGGAACCAGAGAGATTCCAAATGGGTTTTCTAAGGCACACTGTCATGTTCATGTATTTTGTCTCCCCATTAGGCTCCGTCTGTCCTCCCTCCTGTGTTTTTGAGTCTTCCCTTCCTCCCATATAGTGAGCAGCATGGAGCCCAGTAGCAAATCCTCACTGTGTGAGAGCCTGTTCTAACTGAAGAGTTGTTCTACCCAAATAGGATGGGAAGTGCACAAGTAAGCTTGTAGAAATTAAGTGTAGCATTGGTAGCATGCCCGCATTACTACTATGCATCCTATCTGAGAAATGAGCTTTGCAGACGTGCTATTGACTTGGTACCCTTTGGCAAGCATAAATTTCAGACAGAGAGAGAGAGAGAGAGAGAGAAACCCTACTATTCTGTAACATAATGTATTACACATTTTCATAAGAACATTTTCAGCCAAATTATGTGATCATATGTAAACTGATCATATGCTGCCTGAAACATTCTGTATGGCAAATCGGCGTCTCAGAGCATTTCTTCACATCTCTCTCTACTCTTCCTCTATTCTCTAAAAAAGCCATGCTAACCATCTAATCAGCAATCATTCCCTCTGTGTTACCATCAAACAAAAGTCCACTCAGATGCTGAATAAAGCCTCAGAGGGGAAATCACACCAATAGCTTCTATCCGAAAGCAGATCTGAGAATAGTTATGAAACTTGACCATTGGTAGAACAAAACCATGAAGATATTTAAATGTAGGCAGCCTGTGTCATTGGCCTCTAAAACTAAACCCTTCTATCTCGCAATCAACCCAAGTCAGAAATTGTTAAGAGGAGGCTCTTTGGATATCCAAATGTGCCTTACTTTTGTAAACAAAATGCTTTTATGACGGTGTGTTTATTTAATACAATGCCCAAGTCACCTTTAGTTTGTAGGGCCACCAAATTACACAGTGTACAGTACTGAGCTTCTTGTACATCTGGTTTAATATTACATACTTTGGTATCCTCATCAAAAGTGTTGGCTGAGATAGCTCAACTTTAACAATTTAAAGATATCTCTAAGTATTCTTTTTAGAGTAGAAGCTAATGGTGAACTAATGGGGGTGGTGTTACCTTTGCTTGCATAAACTACTATAGGCAAAAAAAAAAAAAAATCTTTCCAAAACAAAAAATAAAACTATCTGTCTGATATTCTTCATAAATGCCCATAATCTGTCCATAAGCTCTGTTGAACTGGGAGAAAAACTCTCTCTTTAATGAGATGTTGTAGTAAAATATGACCTGCAAGTACATGAAGATCTGTAACTGTCACATAACTGTCCAATAAAGCTAAAGAATTACATTTTCTCTTTCTTTTATTTTTATTAATTTGTTAATAAAACATATTAGTAAGGTTCAGTGCGATATTTTAACTCATCAAAGCCAGCCTCCCTCTATCCACACTCTGTACTCTCTTCCCACCTCCCAGTAATCCTATTTTACATTCAAATTGACTCTTTTTATTGTTTTCACTTCCTCCTATGAGAAAGAAAATGCCATACTTGTCTTTCTGTTACTGGCTTTTTTCACTTAACATAATGACCTGCAGTTACATTTGTTTTGCTACGAATGCCAGGATTTCATTCATCTTTATTGCTGAATAGTATTCTACTGTGTACATAGACCACATTTTCTTTATGCATTCACCCATTGACGGGCACCTGGATGGATTCCATGTCTTAGCTACAGTGAACAGTGATGCTGTAAACATGAGCGTACAAGTGTCTCTTCAGCACGCTGACTTTATTTGCTTTAGACATACATCCAGACCGAGATAGCTAGATCAAAGGGGAACTTTAGTCTTAGTTTCTGAGGTAGATCCATTCTGCTTCCTACACTAGCTCTACTAATCTACACTCCCACCAACAGTATACGAGAGCTCCCCTTCCTCTGCACTATTGGCAGCATCAGCGTGGTATGTTTTATCTTTTTGATAACAGTCCTTCGTACTGGATATCTCATTGGCCCCATCAGGAAAATCCAAAGCAGAATGATGATAATTTACATTTCCTTTACAGCACTCTTTCTCCCGTTTTCAAGACTGACCATGGAAAATTAGGAGCAAAAAAATATTTGGGGGGAAAAAAAGCTAGGGCTGTAGCTCAGGGTACAGCATTTGTCCAGCATGCAGGAGGCCCTGGGTTCCGTCCCCAGCACTGAAAAGGACGGGTGGGTGTTTGAGAGCCGACCTATCTCTGATGTTATACATTGATGAATCCATAAAAACTTTATCAGGGAGACCATGGTAAGGGAGTGCAAAGGAGCCTCGGTCACAAGCCAGAAGCCCTAGGCCGTGCTGCTATAACACCCACACCAACAGGCCAGTTCTCTACAAAACACATACTCATTTATTCACATATGAAGACAGACAAATATATCACTTACACTTTCATTTTTATCATCTGTAAAACAGAGAGCCTCACTCTCTTAGAACTTTGCAGAAATTAAACTAGGCACTTAATAGCACAATATTCATCAGCTGTGGAATCTATCACAAGCAGTAGGGTTACCAACAATATGATGCCACTGGCCATCGCAACTGCTGAAGCTGAAGCCACACAGCGCTCATGGAAAAAAACGTTAGAGTCTGTTACCTCCTCCCTTGGACAAATCCCTGCCCCCCTTGCTTCTGTCCTCTCCTCTCTCCCTCCCTCTCTCTCCTCCAGGGGCTCTGCCCATAGGTCTGCCAGCCATCACGGACGGGCATGCTCCACACCTGCGCTGCCCAGTACCATGGCCTCGGACTGCGTGTGCACTCGGAGCACTGGATGGGGCTGACGGGGAGCGCCTCGCCTCTGTCACCACCGGCCTGCGGAGCCAGACTTCCCTTGTGGTGGGGCCGCCTGAGCGGAGGAGACACACTCACTCCCAGGCTGCCAACAGCGCCTGCTTCCCACTTGGAAAAACCAAAAATGTCCCCAGATATTACCAAGGTCCCCGGGGTATAGCGGGCAACACGACTTCTAGTCGAAAACCACCAGGCCAGTGCCATGAAGGATTTGCATCATAATCAATTTCAATTTCAAGAGGAAAATGTGGCTGGTGGTTACCATATTGGACAACGGTGCCTTGACATTCACTGAGATGAAATTAAAAATTTATTAAAATTTATTGAGATTTATAAAGAGGGGCTGGGGATTTAGCTCAGTGGTTCAGGTGCTTGCCTTGCAAGCGCAAGGTCCCGAGTTCGATCCCCGGTACCAAAAAAAACAGAGAGAGATTTATAAAGAGCCAGAAAAGACTTAACAGTTATTTTGGGAGGCTTAGACTATTTTTCTCCTGAAAGGGTTAGGGTGGGTTAAACAGTGTAAGCCTCCATTTTACTTCCACATGATTATTCATTTGCTCTCTTTAGCTGAGAGCAGTAGGAGACCATGTCCCAGCATTGTGGAAAAAGGTTACAAAAGCGACAATGAAAGGTGGGATGGCGGGCACCACGGGGGCTTTCTATCCAGAGCAGCCACCCAGGGAGGGCGTAATGAGAGGGACAGATATCTGTCAGGAGGGAGCTCCAGAACCAAAGGGGAGCTTAACAGCCGTGACCATCCCAAGCTGGGCTCCTGATCCCTCCGGATCCGGGAGCAGGCCGGACCGTGTTGGAGCAGCAGGAGTGACCTGACCCACAAAGCTCTGCCTTGGTCCCCGTGTCCCTCATTACACAGCGACCCAATCCCACTGGCACGATAAAGATGGCTGCTTGAGGGGACTGGAGCCCATTCCTCCTTCCCATATAGGAGGGACAAAAAAAGCCCAGCAATTTAACCCCAGCCAGCAAACTTTAGGCACCTTAAATATTATTTGATCTGAATCCATTTTTCTAATTTTAAGATGAGGAAGCAAATAGCTACTTCCTTGGGTTATTTAGAAAAACTGTAAAGAGCCCTAGACCAGCACATTCCCACCTAACCATCTGCCATTCCCTAAACTGCAACCTCTTTTCCTGAGCTCAGCCAGAGTTGGTGTTTGAAGACACAGGAACAAACAAAAGATTGTCCTGCCTGCCCTTGAGGGAGCTCATAGGAGCTCTGGAGACCACGATCCACAGCACAGACCCACTTCGCAGCTTTGCAGGGAGACAGCGATGGCAGCGACGTCTGAGCAGACAGACACATGAAGACTTAGCTACACCGCGAGGACAAAAGGAGCATGATGGAAACTCACCCGCAGACGAGAGCACGCACACTCCATGGGTCATGTAATCTGGACGGAAAACAGCCCGACCTGGACAATCCCCGAAAGACAGCAAGGCAAACAACTCCAATGACCAAAAGCAACCCTCAGACATCTACTGGGTGTGGAGGGTGGGGGGCTTTTCCGGTGGAGAAGTAATTCCAAAAGCATGGCTCCTACATGCAGTTATTCAGCTAAAGGATGGCACGGCTCTGCCAATCTCCACTTCAACAATTCAAAGCAAGCAATAATAATGGTGACTAATGAACCTTGGCCTGAAAGACTGCAGCATTCTAAGTGAAATAAGCCAGACAGTAAAGGCCAGACTCTGTATGAGTCCCCCTATGTGAGGCTCCCCGAGTAGTCAAATCCACAGGGACAGAAAGTACAAAGATGATTGTCAGGAGCTGGAAAGAGTGAGTAGAGACTTAGTATTTAATGTTTTAGCATTGAAGTGTCCAACAGGAAAGAAATTCATGTTTTACACGTAATATCTCTATCTTTAAAAGATCCTGGAACTCAGCTTATCTGAATGAATTTTAGTTTATGATGCAACTTTTTTTAAAAAGCATAGCTTGGGGTGTAGAATAATTTCCATTAGGAGGAAAAATAAATAAACAAAAGTGGCCATGCTTAGGAGCGTGGAAATTTCACGGCGGTGTGACAGGATGTGCTCATTAGCAATGTGCCTCCAGAGGGGACCCGCTCTCCACACCCCCAGCTTGCTGGTGAGACTGACTGCTACTCAAAGCGAGGGCCATGGCACACGGCTGGGACTGCACTGGAAATGGCAGACCTAGAGCCCCTCCCGGGTCTGTGGAGTTGAAGTCTGCATCTGAGCAGCATCCCCAAGGTCTGCGTTTTAAGGTCTGAAGAGCTGGTGCAGACACGTGGCCCACAGAGGTGGGTGTGCATCCACGCATCGTCGTGTTCTGTGACAGGACCACAGTAATGTGTGATCTGTAATGGTAAACAGGTAATAAATGCCAGATAAATAACCCCAGACACGATCTAGAGGATTCATGTAGAGTGCAAACCTCACATGTGCATCTCTGCAAAATTCCTATGATGGGAAAAAAATGGGGCAGAGGTAGCCGAAGTCAGAAGGCTCCTGGCTGCGCCCAAGGATAAAGCCAAGCATGAGGCAGAACAGCACGTGAGATAATTTCAAATCATGTCTGGAAGAAGAATTCTTTCTACCAGAGTACGAGGCATAGAGTGTATATTGTATAAACATCACCCTCGTCTTCAAACAAAACACTCCATCGCTCTGCCCACTCCCAGGGGGAGCCCTACTCCGGGAAAGCTACAGGCTCATGACACAGAAAATAGTGTTTCCAGTGTGTGCAGATAAGGGGCGATCACTTGGGCGTGAGGCGTCAACCACTTTTCCTGTGCGTTAGATTTTATTTCAGATTTGGAGCACATGCATGATTTAAAACATGTCCCACTGCTACTGCTCTTAGCAAGCCTAAAAAGACAGGTAATGAATAAAACCGCTCATCCTCATCAGAGATCTTGCTAGTGTGGTAGACTGCATGCTACATATTTCCGCCCTCCCCGGAACAGGACACGAGCTCTCCTTGCTGACGGTGTCACCCGTGGCTCTGTGGCCTGCCTGGCCAATGGAAGGAGAGAAGAAGTGATGAGTGTGGTAACTGAGCAGAAATTTTAAAGCGGCTCTCCAGGTTTCTGCCAGTCCTCCTTTCCTCCACCTCAAAATTAGCAGAAATGTCAAGTTGTAGCTGTATGAGAAGCAGTAAAGTGAGGTTCAGGACATTTTCTACATGATATTTTATCAAAAGCTTAATGAATCCAGGCCTGGTGGGGCACACCTGTAATCCCAACACTGTGACAGGCGGAGGCAGAAAAATTGCAAGCCCAAGCCTCACTGGGGCAACTTAACAAGACCCTGACTCAAAGTAAAAACAAACAACAAACAAATGGCTGGACATGCAGCTCAGCCCAAAAGCCCTGGGTAAATTCCCCATTACAAAAGGAAAAGCTTAATGATGTGCCTGGTAATATTAAACAAAATAAGCATCTTCAGACATCATTTATTTGGCTCCAAACTTACTATTTTAAGAAATTCAATAGTGGGATGGGGCTGGGTGTTTCTAACATGTGAGAAGCACTGGGTTTGATCCTTGAAACTGAGTAGAGAGGGGGGAAAGAGAGAGAGACAGAGAGAGAGAAAGGGAGGCAGGGACAGACACACGGAGAGAAAGGGGGAGGAAAGGAAGGAGGCAAGGGAGGGAGGGAGGAAAAGTAATCATATACATTATAAAGATTTTTTAAAAGTTACATTTTAGAGGCTGAGGATGTAGCTCAGTGGTAGAACGCATGCTTAACATGTGTGAGGCGCGGGGTTCAATCCCCAGCACTCCAAAGGAAAAATACTATATTTTATCTTCTTTATAAGACTGACTGTATATTAAGTAGGTATACTGAGATCCTTAAGTCTCTGCAGATCTTCTAAATTATTTGTAATCCTCACTTTTAGTTATTTTTTTGCACAAAAATTGTCTCATTCTTCAAAAGTGATACTTCTGTGGTCAAACTCATAGGATAAGAAAGTGGAGTGGTGGCTAGCAGGGACTGAACAAGGAGTACGTGGGGAGCTGTTATTTACGGAGCATAGTTTCAGTATTGCAGGATGGAAAGACTCCAGAGAGCCACTACACAACAGTGTCACTATAAAAATGACTGGACTGTACAGTTAAAAATTAGTAAAAATGCTAAAGTTATGTTATGTGCTTGGGGGGAAGTGGTTTTTGCAATGCTGGGATTCTAACCCAGGACTCTGTGAATACTAGGCAAGCGCTAGACTACGGCATCATACCACAGCCCTGTTATGAGGTTTTAGGACCACACTGAAAAATAAGATTGAAAATTACTTCCCTACCAAAAGAAGAGCCACTTAGTAGGAAGAAACTAGAACTGTGAAACAGTAGATTTCTTTACCACACTTCACTGATAGATATCCAAATTATACTTCCTTTTGGCTACTAGAATAATAAAATTGTAAATGAGGATACTTTTGGATAAGAATTGTTTTCTTGGTGAAGTAAAGTTTTAGAATTGCTAATTAGATGAAAATAATTAATTAATCAAGGAATCAGTCTGAACCGTAAACTACTGTGGTCATCGTCCCTATTTTGTACTACTCACTGGACCATTTTATTTATTTTGTGTGTTATTTATTTACTTTAGAGGTAGGGTTTCACTACGTAGTTTGGGCTGCCCTTGATCTCACTGTGTAGCCCAGGCTGAACCCTAACTCCCGGCAATCCTCCTGGCTCAGCCTCCCAAGTCCTGAGATTACAGGCACGCGCCACTGTACCTGGCTGAGACACTGGCCCACTTTACCTACCTTGTTGGCAGCACTACACTCAGCTCGTGTCCAGAATACATCTGCTCTGCCCTCAATTTTCTCATACTGGCCTTGAGCACTGGACTATTTAGCCTTCCACCACTATAGCAAATGTCTGAAGCAATCAAGTCATAAAGAGAAAAGGTTCACTGTGGCATAGAGTTTCAGAGGTTCTAGTCCATGGTCATTTGACTCTGCTGCTTTTGGCCCATGGCCTTACAGTTTGTGTCTAGATGCCCAGCCACAACCCACCCCACCCCCTGCCCGGCCTCAAGTGGTCATAGGTGGCTGGAGACGGTTGGTTCTAAAGTGTGTGATGCTGGAATTGATTCCTGGTGCAATGCTAGCCTCAAGGGCACTAGGACTAAGGGTGTCAATGCTACCCATCTTAGCCTGAATAAGATAAAAGGGGCAGAGAGATGCTGTTCAGGTCCCTTGTTGCTTTGCTACCCTTTGCCGGCCATGAACTGTTCTCCTCCATAATACAACTTTGCCTTGGAGCCAGCTGATTATGGACTGAAACTTCTACAAACGGTGAGTTAAATACACCTTTCCTCTAACTTTGGGTATCAGGTATTTTGTCTCAGCGATGAGAGGAAACTAAACGAAACATATGGTGAGCCAGTACATCATGTCACAGCTCATGGAAGAACAAAAGTGCTCACTTCATGGGAGCCAAGAAGCAAAAAGAGGGAGAAGAGGGCCCAGTTCAGGCCCAAGCCCTCAGTGACCTCACTTGCTTCCACTGGGCCCCACATCTTAAAGTTTCCACCGCCTCCCAACAGTGCCACAGACTGCTGATCAACCCTTCAGTACAGAGGCCTTCAGAGGATGCCTCAGATCCAAACTATTACAAACCCTAACAAAATAACATCATGTATGAGTGGGTTACTAATGGTCCAGAATATGCCAGTCCAAATAGGCCACTTTTGTATCAGGATCATCTTGAGCTGAAAGCAACTGAGAAGGAGTAAATGCGGGAAGAGCTCTCTGTCCTCCCATTTTCTACCTAAAAGCAGAACACCAACTTTCCCTTTGGCAAAAGTGTTATCAATTTCCATTTGAAAATGTATCCCCCTCTCCAATATCAGGAAGGGAAAGTAACTTCTCTTTATAGCAAACCTCATTTTTAAAACCCTCTGTACCGTATACTTCCCAGGCACGTCCCCCAACCTCACCACCCCCAAAGAGCCCATATTCTTTCGTCTATTGAGATGGTTCTTCAAAACAAATTGCCCTTTCTTAAGATGGTATACAAGCTTCCCAATCCACCTAATTTCCCGGGCTCTTACTTCTTTTTGGTGATGACCTTGATCAGATGAAAATATCAAATGCAATTTGTATGTCTTTTCTCCTTTAAGTATGTTTTGCTAGTTTAATTCATAGGCCCTAACAATAGACTCTAAGAGAGTAAAGGAAACATTTTTTCTTCCCCCTACACCAGTCTAGTCATTAGCAATTCCATACACTACAAAGAAAGGCACTATCAATGCAAACTAAAAAAATACAAAGATGAACATTAATTTATATACATTCAAAGGAATATAGCTAAATCTGTTGTTTGAAATATTGTTCAGCCTCCACAAACATTCATCGTTCTTTATCCCCTTTTGTTCAGAGCCACACTGCCAAAATGATAGGAAACCATATCCAAAATCAAATCTCTCCTTTCCTATGTGTTTCTGAACTGATGTGCAACTACTTTTTTGTCTTCCAGGCTCTCCTAAAATCCAGTTTTCAGTGCTACCAATGACACTGGACTCCATCCCACCATCCTTCCATCTCATTACCCTGGGGACTTGGAGAAGGCCACTCTACGTTGTGTCTGCCATGAAGAAAGCCAAAGAAAGTTAATGCATTCCTTTCTCATCACAGAGAGATGTTCTAAAAGCAGATGGTACTAATTTATGTGACAACTCTTTGCAAACTATACATCCCAACCAAGTGTAAGACATTAAGATCATAAGTGAGGAACAAACCTACATTGCTATCAACATATCTGGGGAGGAATCTAAAAGTAATAAAAGTGTTGAATTACCACTAAGGTAGAATATGGAACTGAAAGAACCGTGTGCATCAAAAAGTACTTGTTAGAATGCAGAATTTAAGAATTCTGATTCAGATGCCTAATTTTACATTCAATCTACTCCTTATGCCCCACCACCTCACTGAAGCAAACCTTCCACAAACAAGGGAGATAAGATGAAAGCTGTACATATCAAGTATCTTAGGGTGTACCTGGAAGGATATATAAAGAAGAAAAAGGTGAAGAGACAGTGAATATGAATCCAGTTTCTTCCTAGCATACTAGAGAGACTCAAAAAGTGGCCCTGGAGTCACCACATATAAGGACAGGGAAACATGCAAAGAAGGAAAAACATAAACCTGTCTTTTGGTGAATTTCATAGAAAATGGTGTGTGTATGTGTGTGGTGAATAGAGCAACAGATAAATAACTGTAACAAGCACAAAGTTAATACATGCTGTGTAGCAGGTGCTATTGTAGACACATGAGATTCATTAAAGCCATAGAAATTTCATTTTAAAAAAGCATAATGGGGCCACAATAATTATCATCCTAGTTCTTTTTGTAGATGAGAATAGTAAGGCAAAGAAAGCAAAATCACATGCCCAAAATCAGACTCCCTAGAGCAGAGAAGTTGTGACTGATTAATTTATGAACTACAGAAAGTCCCTGGCTTACAAGGATTAGACTTGCATTTTTTTCAATTTTTTGGTGGTGAAAAGTAATACCCGCTCAGTAGAAACCATGCTATAATGCTCAGTAGACTGGGTGTATCAACGAGTTTTCAACTTAATGACAGTTTCAACTTAGGATGAATTTGTGTCATTTGTGTCATAAGTCAAGTGTTTGTGTTTCATAATCAGAGGAATGCAATGATTGTGCTGTTAGGAGCAAGGGCCCTGAGTAGAGATAGGTCACGGTTGAAATCTGGTCACGAGGCAGGGGTCTGGAAGGATATGATCTTGTTCCCAACTCCTCTCCTCTCTGCTTCTCCTCTCCCCTCCACTCCTCTCTCCTCCTTCCTGGCTGCCATGAGTCCAGTACATTTTCCTCCTCCATGCCCATCTACCATCCAGTTTCTGCCTTGGAGCCAGCCAACCATGGGCTGACACCATGAGCCTAAATAAACCTTTCCCCCTTATAAGTTAGTCATCTCAAGTATTTTGTCATAATGATGGAAAGATGAGTAAAACAACAGGATCTTCATTTGAGGGGGTTGTTTGGTTTGGGGGGTTTTTTTGAGGCAAGGACTTAGTATGTCACTAAGTTGCCCAAGCTGGGCTCGAACTTATGATCCTCCTGACTTAACCTCCCAGAGTGCTGGGATCACAGAGGTGCCCCAGTGATCAGCAATGGCTGTTAAGGATCACAATGGTTTGCGTGTGTTGTTAATGGAGAAATATGGAGAGGAAGTCAAGTGAGGAAGAGGTATTTCACTGGCTGAAAGGAGTTCATGCTCTGCCATGCACAGTCAGATCTTGCTGCTGCTGCCCCGTTTGTGCAGATTACAGTTGAGTGCAGGAGAGGTTTCAATTCTACTCCTTAGGTTCACGCTGCGAAAATCCCTCGCGGCTATCAACATGCAAGGTGAAAGAGCAAAGTAGCCTTGCCTGTGTTCTATCAAGTTCCCCGGCTCCCGGAAGAACGACAGCTAAGGTTACAGCATGAGGGACTTCAGCCCAGTGCCACACCAAGTCATGGAGATGTCACTCTCCCAACCCACGTGACTTATCCCTGCCAGACATATCAGACTGAGTGAAAATGATTCAGGAGTCACGCAGAAAATGTGGCTCTCTGCAGCCCACCCCTCCTTACAATCGTCATTATCAGGGGCAAGACAAAAGTTCTAAGAAGTTCACTGCCTCCCTTTCTGTCTCCAAAGGACAGAGAAACAAACTACAGATACACACTCAGGATGTGCAGGGCCAGGCAGCAGCCTGAAGCATTAAAATACAGCAAACCATTGCATTTGTGTTAAATCTGCCCCCGTGTTGGTCCTGCCACCTGCCTTAAGTAACAAGCCTTCCTGGCATTCGGAGGACTTTCTAAGCTGCTTCAGCCCATACTTTCAAGACGGCTAAGATTTACAGTTGATTAGGCTGCATAATTCAGTTGCATTCTCAAAAGACTCTAGGAAAGGATTATTTCTGTGTCCAAAGAGCCCCAGAGAATAGAGCGGAGTGCGTGCGGCCGTAATGTGAATTCCCCGGACTTGGTACATTGTGTTCAGTGAAGCAGATAAAGCAAAGTTAAAGAAGCATTTAGGGCTTCAGAATACCAGCCTTAATAAGTATCTTTTTGTGGAAGGATTTAGAAGGAGGGGAGGGTTACCCTCAGTGCAGGCATTATTTCCTCGTACAAAAAGGGAAAATGTGCATACAGTTGGATGTAAAAAGGCAAATCTCGCAGCCCTCCCCCACGCCATTCCCCAAGGAAAAGTTGCTGAACACACACACCCCCCAAACGCCAAAGCACGAATCTTCACAGCTTAATAGTCGAGAAGCCATTGTCAAGTTTCTCTTGGGAAACATGGTGCATTCATCTGCAACTGACCAAGTTCAACCGTTTGCTGTGAGAACTCCAAGCCGCCCAGCCATCAAAGCTGGACCTTCATCAGCAGGCGGAACCAAGAAATGCCACGTCCCCAGGAAGAGCCCCGCCGCCCTTTCTTCTCCACAAGCTCCCATCCGGGCACCCCAGAACAGCCTGCAAAAGGCTGAATCAGGGCGCATCTGCAACTCCGTGACACTTCTAAAATGACCTCTGCTTGCTTAGTGCCGGGCACGGCCTCCTCCAGTGGAAACTACGGCAGAATCAGTCACTTGCAATGCATTCACTGAAAATGTCACAGGGTCCCATTTTTCTAACTACTAGCAAAGTGCTGCTATTAAACTCAGCATTTCCCCCCAACCTGTGTCACGTGTGAATATACACAGTGACATCAATTGTGCTGGCAGCGTCGGGAAAGTCGCTTCGCCATCCCCACTGTGTCGAATGAGTGGGGTCTCCATTGTAAAGAAGTTGGAACCCAGTTCATCAGTATTTATCTCTCTATGCTTAAAACGTTGGGCTTGGACTCCCGTAACCTCAAGCACACTAAGAGAAGGTCCTTCATAGAAATCAATGTAAACATTTACTATCATTGACAATGGAGAGAATTAGAGAGAGGAAAGAAAGAAAGAAAGAAAGAAAGAAAGAAAGAAAGAAAGAAAGAAAGAAAGAAAGAAAGAGGGAGAGAAAGGCCTTTATAAAGTACACATTTAAGTCATTTTTCCCCACACACAAATGGAAAATGAACTTGCTCACATTGGTAGCTGTGCTCTGAAAGGACTCGACTGAGAGAAGTTCTTTCTTTATTGTGCAGTTTTAAAGACTATTCTTTGACCTCTGCTATTTATGCCTTGGGCTCTGCAAAGACAGGGCCAAACCCCTTTCGCTCCAGTGGCCCTCAGGAACAAAAGCTCTTTACCTCTGTCCAACTTACCTCATTTCCCATCCACTCCGCCTACCCTGAGCTCCTGGCTTCCACGACTGGACTTGGTCTCTCTTCTCTGTCTCACCCAGTCACCGCCATTCCTCAGCTGACAAGATGCTGCCACTGTGCTTTCTATCAAGTTGTTAGCTCAGGAATCATGGCTTCCCAGTGAAGAGACCTCTGGTGCAAACAGAGATGGACCATCACTTCATCTCATTTATCCATGAATTATTCGACTAAAACGTTTTACCCATGGATAAAAGAGTTCAAGAAATGGAACCACTCAGCCGGCAGGTTTGTGCCACAATAGGGCACCAATTCAGTTATTTATTACCTTATGGGCTCGTGTCTTTATTTATCCATGGGCTTTCTCACTGTCAGAAGCATTCAAAACCATTTGCAAGGCTCCATAGCATACAGCCAGAGGGCCAGGCTTCAGGAAGTGAGAAAAACGAGATAAAGGGAAGTAAAGACTGGGAGGAAATAATGAAATACATGGAGTCAGGGGTAAGACCAGTTCCCCAGATGCATATGATCCATGTCAGTGCAATCATTAAAGATGGAGTGTTGGGGCTGGGGATTTAGCTCAGTGGTGCCGTACCTGCCCCTCGAGTGCAAGGTCCTGAGTTCAGTCCCCGGTACAAAAAAAAAAAGATGAGGTGTTTTATTTATCTTATAGTTTTTTTTAACAGCCAGCTCTAACAAGAAAACACCATGAATTACACAATCCACAGAATCTGTGGGTTGAAAACAAAATCAGCCAATTTCTCAGGGAGGTGGAATAAATACTGATAATGTGACAGAAGTTAAGTTTCCACTTAAAAATGGCATGGAACAAGTCCCTCAGGTGACCCCCAGACCACATCATGTTGCAGCAGCATAAATCCAAGACTAAAAGAGGACTGCGAGTGAGGACCACAGTTTAGTTCTGTAACCGAGGCATACGGTGTAGACCTTCTGAAAGGATGCGTCCATCAGGCAGGGGTAAATATTGCTTCTCTCCAATGGCTTTGGCACTACAAGGATACGATGAGTTTGACATTCTCCTTGCAGGTCCCAATAATGTGGTGGCCGTGTTATCACTACATCGTCAGCTTTATGGTTACCTCACCGGCATTTCTTAGCTAGCAAAGTTGTGTCAGTTGTGACACTCACTGTAACACTAACAGTTCTAGCACAGATATTTGTCCGAATAGAAAGGCAGTTTTCCTTGTGCACAGACTCAGCAAGGGAGACACGGGGAGTGTGTGAGTGACCAAAGTTCCCCTTAAGAGAAATGATTTTCTCTTCCAACCCAGAAGAAAACAAAAAGATCAACCTCCATAATTGTACACCCACAAAGGAGCATAAATGTCCAGCTTAGCCATTATGCACACACACGCACACACACACCACCTCAGATTAGCCACAAAACATCATGCTTTGAGCAACAAATCCCAAAGGAAGCGGTCTAAGCTCATCTAGCTGCAAAATAAATATAAAATGTGCTGAAGTAGCTGAATGTTGTTAATTATGAACTGAGTCAGGCTCTGCCTCATTCGGTGGATAAAAGGTAAGAAATTCTGAGTAAGGCAAATTGTTTTACTTTTGGGTCATTAGTCCACATCCAGGCAAATTAGATAGCAAGAGAGTAGCCATCTTCATCCAGCTAATAAAAGCAAAATTAAAACTTTGATTTATTTTTCTGTAAAGACTATATTTTAATTTCTATAGAAAAACAAAAAGTTTCCAAGGGAAATTATGCACAACCACAAATTAGGTTTCCCAAGACAAATGCTTGTATGTGATTGAGGCATGGTGCTAGACTTTAGCCAAGGGTTCCACGTGGGATGGAGCTAATATGAATATAGAAAAGTGAATGCTGACCCACTTAAATTAAGAGACTTCACTCCAGTAGAGACTCTTTGGACTATGATGGCCAAAGAACGGGTACCTAGTAAGTCCTCATGTTCAGTGCCCTCAAATTCTGACCTACCCAGCTATGGAAATCCAATGCTGTCTCTTTTCTCAAACATAGCAGCCCCCAAACTTCAACCAGGATTAGTGTTTTGTTTTGGTTTTGGTTTCTTTGCCATGGCCCTTCCAAACTCCAGCATCATCAAACAACCAGTGCTTATCCATGCTCAGCAAGCCTTCTGATAAATACATTACAACTGCAAAACATCTGCCTCGCTATAATCACCGTGTAATGCAGCTTGACTGAGACAGTTTTCGTATGTTCCAAACAGATTCCCTTTCTACAGCCAGCTTTAAGGAACCCTTGTCCAATTGTGAACCAAATAAGAGATTTCCTTGGCATCTTCTTTCATCAGATGGGAAGAGATATGAATAATAAGAGATTAGGACAGAATAAGAGTTGAGACTTACACAGGGCCGCTTTTTTCCTTCCACATGTCCCTCCTTTGAAGTTTATAGCAGGTGGAAGAATCTTTCACACCCGTAAAATTGACATGGAAAATCAGAAACACATTGCCCTATTAACTTGTCACAGATTGGATTTAAATCTAAATAAGAAACCATTCTTTGTTTTAAATATGGTGGGCTACCCGTGTAGCAGGGATCTTTGCATGTTCTTTTAGTAGACAGACTAGTTTTGAAGCTAAAATTACCTGGAATGTTCCAGTTTCTGTAGGCTAAATCCACCCACTCCCCCGCCCCCTCCCCCATGCACATTAGCATGTTTGGTAAAAGTTCTCAGCATGAATGCAGAAAACACTTGGTTTAAGAATGACAGTGGTCAGGAGAAGCAAATCTATGCTCAGGCTGTCCCTCCTGCCAGAGGCTCCAACTAAAACTGTGAGCTGGCTTTCCAGGGGCCTTAGACAATCAGATGAGAATGGAGGACCCCTAATTGTTGGACTCTAACTCCTCCACGCACCCACATTATCACTAAGAGACACTCTGCTGGAAGCCTTCAGAAGTTACTCTCAAATCCCAACACTTTCTCTGCCATTCACGAAATGGTAATTTGAGATTATTTATTTATTTAGCTATCCTACCTGGAAGTTCATGGGGGTGAGGGGTCTGTTTCACATTCTCTCACATTTTTTCTTCTCTTTCTTTTACTTTGTTTCTGCCTTCCTGCCAGAGATGATATCCATCTTAATGCTTCTGTAGAGTAGCCCTGGTTGCATCATTTGTAGACAATGTTACAAATCCAGCTCTAATTTAGGTTTACTGGTCATTTCAACTGCTTAAAACACACTTCACCTTTTGATAAGCAGAACAGAGCAAGGTTAACATAAAGGTCATTGGGCTACTTAATATTGTGTCTTTGTGTGTGTGTGTGTCATAGTATGTTCAAGAAATTTATAGTTAACAATCCTTACTAATCATGCTAATATAATATTGAATTGATGGCTTTTTCTAGAGAAAACTAGTTGAAAGATCACATGACCCCATAATGTCTTTCTGTATGCATTCCATAAAAATTCTTCAGTCCACCCCTAGCTTAAGGAAATAATAAAATATTTCTCTCCTTTGATGTTATCACATCATATTTATTTTCTCCTAAGAAATAAAGACATGGCCTTGACTTGCAGAAATAATAATATAAGAATACAGTATAAAAGGGAATTTATTATATCCCACTTGAGAAGTTTTCTACAGGGAGCCAGCTCTTTGAATGACCTGAGCCTGCACATCTCCTGACAGCCATTGTTGAAGGTGACTTTAACTGTGAAATAGCTAAAAAAAATAAAAAATAAAAAAGAAGAAGAAGAGACACTGATACGTTAGATAAGAGAATTTGCAAATTTATCATTTATAAAGTCAAGGGAGGGCCTGGGATGTAGCTCAATGGTATAGTGCTCACCTTCCACCTCTAGCACCACAAAAATATTAAAAAATAAAAGCAAAGCCAGGGGATACTGTAAGAATAAGGATTACAATAGGTGTGAAGTGGATCCAACACCTACAGTTTTGATCCATGGTTTACCAGAATGGCAAACAAAAGATATTCAACTTGAATTATTGGGTATGTGGGCATTCAATGTGTTTCTGTGTATGCCTATGTTTTCTTCTTGCTTCTAATTCATGCTTTCCTTGGGCTTTATGCATTTATTATCACATAAGTCATGGAAAGCATCTAATATGAAACAAAACCTTCCACAGTCAAACTCAATTATGGTGCAGAGGTTTGACCCTCATGCAACATATTTCACAGATGTCAAATGAATCCATCCAGATGTTCATACAAGCAAAATCAGTCTCCCTCATCCCTAAATTTGGCCTCGAAGAAACCTGAAGAATGACAAAGGGTTTGAAGCCATAACCCTTGTAAGAACCAAACTCCCATGGAGATCAAAGCAGCACACCAAAGCACCAAGATTGGGCCCTAAATTCTCGCATTTCAACACACAAACTCAAAACCAAATGGGAACAGAAGCCAAGTGAGGAGGATACCAGCCCCAGGAGGGACAGCAGGACGGATGAGCACTCTTGCTCTTGTGAAATGGTGGGGTGTCACGTGGGTGCTGCTGTCACGGCGGAGACTGTGATGGGTAACTGGGAGCCTAAACTTAAAGTTGTGAAGTGAAAACACGATTTTCAGGTCTGTACCCCAGACCTGTCAAGACTTGAATAATGTCATGAAAAGTACTATGGCTTGTGTCCAGATGTCCTCCTAAAGCCTTATGTGGTCATAGGTGGGCCTTTTTAGAGCTGGCTGTATCTAACCTGTGGGACTTTGGGATTGATTCATGGTGCAGTGCTAGGATCAAGGGCTCTAAGATTAAGGGTGTGAGGGCTACCAGCTCTAAGGCAAGTAGCCTGGATAAGATATGAGACAGAGAGCTGCTGGTCACTTGCTTGCTTTTGCCGCCTTCTGCCTGCCATGGACTGTTTCTCCTCTGCGATGCCCCGCTGCCATGCCACCCTGCCTTGGAGCCAGCCAATGATGAACTGAAACCTCTACAAACTGTGAGCCAAATAAACCTTTCTTCCTTTAACTTTTGGGTGTCTGGATGGATAGACAGATACATATATAGATACATAGATACATAACAGATAGATGAGACAATAAAAGATAAAGATGGAAGCTGGCAGGTAATAAAAAGAGTTAGATATATTGATAGATGATACATAGATAATAAATAGATGTCAGAGATGATAAGATGACAAAAAGATAAGGCAGACATATTGATAGATGACAGATGAATGCAAGTGCTGTCTAGATTATGAAAAGGTGCAAAATTCATGGAAGAAGTATCAATTGTATTTCCCCTCCACAGATTCTGAAGGAGTAATCCAATGGACAGATTGATGATCGACAGATACACAGACACTAACAGAGAAAGACACACAGAGATATTTAGAGATGACAGTTATGTGGACAGAAAATAGAAAGATGGATAGATGGACTACAGCGAAGTCACCCTCCAGAGTACCGCATGGTCCAAGAGGGCTGCTTGAAGCCCCACCATTGGTATGCAGAAAAGAGACAATAAGGCAAATAAATATGTTTCTAGCTAGATATTTCTTTTAAAGAGGCATTTCAGAACCCTTTTCCAATAATTCTATATTGCATTTAATGGGCTAGAAATTGGTTCCATGGTTACATTTGGCAACAAGGGAGCTTGTGGAAACATAGATGTGTCACTTGATATGCTCACTCAGGTGAAGAATTAGGTTTTAGTTAGCAGTTTAGTTAGGTTTAGTTAGTCGGGAAGAGGAGAGACAAGATTCAGGGGCCAAGGGCAATCTTTCGCAACTATGGTAGAAGGTGTCTGATGAGCATTTAAATTGTAGTGAGCCCCTGATGAGGTGCTGGACAAATGCCATGTGGTCAGCAAACTTGACCCTAATTTTCCTTCGTGCAATAGGACGGCAATCTTAATGTCTTGCATAACCCTGACACGTGCAGGCTAGGACTTCTGAGACTTGGGACCACTGCCATTGAGAGCTGGGTGCAGTTTGTTCCTGTGCCTCACAGGCTGTTTATCAGCATCTCTCCCCTCAACTCACTAAATGTCATGACTTCCCAGTCTCACTTGTGGCAACCAAAAATGTCTCTACCCACCAGGAAATATCTCCAGGCAGAAAAGTGCCCACCATGGGGGCAACAGCCTGCCTCAACCAGAGCAGGACACTAAGTTGCTCTGCTCTAGTATCAGTGGTTCAGTGAGGCAGGGGTGTGGTGAGGATGTGGTGCTGATTCTATTACGTGGAGCCCAGCACAGGAAAAAGAGCAGATTTTCCCAGTGAATAACAAGTAACGGTACCAAGTCACACAGGTAGAAAATGGGTTATGCTTTGTCGGCTTTTCTTCTCAACACTGCTGGCCAATAGAGAAATGCAGGTTAAAACAACACGAGATTCCATCTAATGGCAGAAAGAATAGCAATCATCAAGAAATCAAATAATGATACAAACGCTGGTGAGGCTGGGGCGGGGGGTGCTTTCTACCCTGTTGGTGGGAAGGTGAATGAGTACAAGCACTATGAGGTCAGTATGGAGATTCCTCAAAGCACTAAAACTGGAAATTCCATTTCACCCAGCCATTCCCCTTCTAGATATCTTCTCAAAAGAGTTAAAGCCATCATATTTCAGTGCCCCATGCACACCCATGTTTATAGCAGCATAACTTAAAACAGCCAAATCTTGGTAGCAGCCCACTTGCCCATGAACAGATGAATGGATAAAGAAAACGTGGTACTCATACACAGTGGAGTGCTACTGTGCTATAATGTAAGATAACTCCCCCGAGTCGTTTGTAGGAAAATGGATGTAACTTGAAACCATAACGTTAGGTGAATAAGATCAGGCACACACATGCTTAAATCTCACATGGTTTCTCTTACAGGAGAAACCAAAATTATAAACGAAGAGGAAAACAAAACTTGGTGATAGGAAGCAGGGAGACAGATCTTTGTCAAATGGGAAGGGGATCAAGAGATGGGTGAAGAGGGAGAGAAGGGGGTGAACAAAGGAATTAAGATGTGCTGTGTACACGCCCCAACTCCACATGACACATGTAAACATCTATTAATAAAAAAATGTTTAAAGAGATAAAGATAAAGAAAATGGTATTTAAAGTTGCTTCTCCACAGGCAAGCTACTGTAGGGAACAGTGATTCAAACCTTAGCATGTCCCACCGACTTGCTCAGTGATTGCAGGACCACCATCAAGTATGTCCACGCCTCCATTTCCCTATCCATGAATGGAATTACCCTCACTCACCATGAACCTCAGTGATTTAAGGACAAGAGGAAAAACCTACGCAGTGCTTCGTGAACCCCCAAAGACACGGATGCTGTCATTTTCTACACTTATATCCAGGGGCAATGGTTTTCAAAGGAGATAAAGTTTCATCGACACGTAAGATGCCTGCCCAGGGGTCTCCAAGGCTCCCCAGTAAAACACAACTCGCAAGTTTATGTCAGCTTTAAAAGGCATAGCAAAATTTCTGATGGAATGAGCCAGGACTTATTGATCGATGCGCGCTTTCAGGCAAAACAGAATTGATTTCGTTTCTTGTGAAATTCAAAGACTCAGTTCAGACTTCATCATTCCATTGCAAAGTGTGGTTTAACAATCTATGATCCCAGGAGTGCAATTTTCTTTCATTGCAATGTTTAAAAGTATCACAAATGAACATCTCTTTTCACAGTACCTTCAAGTCTGTAAAAAATAATTAATGTCTTGGTGGGCGAAGGAAAAAATTGGGTCTAAAGAAGAAACAATTCTGATATAACAAATTATCATTCACGTAATACCGAACTATACAAATGGAACCCAAACAAGACAATGCTCATGAGATTTGGTCAGCCTAGTGGCAAACTGTGTGTAGTGTACATGTGCAATACATGTATGTGTGAAATCTACATATTGCAAAACCTCATCTGCAATAAATAAGTTATCCACAATTCAAGTTGAAGAATAATCAA
The DNA here is from genome assembly GCF_053883595.1 of Heterocephalus glaber. Lineage (NCBI taxonomy): Eukaryota > Metazoa > Chordata > Mammalia > Rodentia > Bathyergidae > Heterocephalus > Heterocephalus glaber. The sequence continues at coordinate 378,043 of NW_028258485.1, forward strand.
TGTATCACTATTAGAAAATGTCTCATCAGAGCAAATGCTTAGCCTTTTACCTAAAAGAGTGAATGGATCAGAAACCAGGGATTTCATTTCTGCTCAAGTCCCACACAGTCATGGGATAGGAGTGTGGTTCAATGGTTAGAGCATTTGCCTAACATGTGTGAGGCCCTGGGTTTAATTCCCAGGACTGCTAAAAAGAAGACTAAGTTTATCTTCACCAAAGTATTTCACATTCACTCACTCACTTCCAAATACTGTTCAGTTTTTAAATAACACCCATGTTGTAGAGTGGCACAAGGCACTCATCATTGTGCGAATCCATCATTATACGCAAGTTTTGTGGGTTAAAAAATTCTACAATCATTTACTTTGAGATAATGTGTCTAGACTGTGTCTAAAAACATATTCTTCATAAAAATATTTTTCACAAATATACTTCAGTAGTATGTATCACATATCCCCTAAATTAAGTTTTGGTCATAAAATAATGCTCAATTTTATGCCTAATAGTAATGTCTATGAAATAGATCTTTGTAAATACTGTTATGATCCCAAAGTTGCTCTAATTATTCTCAGCAAGGTTTGTAAACTTTATTCATGTATATAGTGTATTTTAGACTGGATAAAGTACCACTGCATCATCCTGTGTGTGTGTGTGTGTGTGTGTGTGTGTGTGTGTGTATATTTAAAATTGTAGTGTTCCAGAACTGTGTAAGAAATTTACTTTAGCAATCATATGGGTGAGTCTAATGACAAAGTTTAGAGTATGTGTATGTGCATAGCAAAACATAAAAACATAAAACATAAAAGAAATTGCCGCTTAAATGATGAAGTTATTTAACCAGCAATTCCTATAAACCAAGCAAACAATATACAAAACAATGTAGGTATAAATACAATTCATTAAATATTGTGGCCTAACAATATTAAAAATTACAGAATCAAAAATTAAAAATTATATTAAAAATTACAAGAATTAAAAATTACAGAAAAAGAAAATAAAGTAGTATACAGAAGTATATATACCTGTATCTTCACTGCAGTGATGGCTGGACTAATAGACTATGCATGTGATAAACTATCATACAATTATATACAGGCAGAGTATACTTTGTTCCCTTGATATTGTTTACAATTACAGAAAATGCAACCACTAGTGGAAACTGGGTATGAGTGAATCCTCTCTACCATCTTTGCAACTTCCTGTGAATCTATATTCCAAAATTTAAAGTTGTTAACCATTTTAACACAGTTAGTTGTAGGAGACATACCTTAGAACATTGCTTGTGATTCTGGCACCAAACCAGGGAACCATTGTTCTGCAAAAAGAAAAAGAAAGGTCAACCCATTAAATAATTCTGTAGTAGAACACCACACACGTGTATGTGCACAATTTTTAAAAATATTTGCATAACAAAAGCCCAATATTGCAACACTGATGTGTTTCTCTCTTCCTAAGATAGAAAACATGATTCTAATGTAAAGCCTGCTTTGTCATTGACTTCATGATGGAAACAAAGGCACCCAATAATAAAGATTCCAAGCTGTAAAAGGGAAAGGGGACTGAGCCAATGTCCATGGTGTGCTGAGCCAGGAAAGATACACCCGCAGAAAAATGAACTCTAGACATTTATTCCATAGTAAGCAGATTGGGTAAATTGACAAGTTGAGCATCTTAGAGGATTTTGATCTCACCCCATTTGCAAAGAGTTTGAGCTTGGGTATCAGACCACAAATGCCAACAAGCCTCTCCTCTTTTACTGGATGTGTATTAATAGTCCCATGCCCCATGTTACCAATGAGTAAACAAGTATAACAGCAATATGTCATGCATCAGGTAACTGGGAAAGCTAAAAGAAACTAGTTGTGTTACACTTCACCATGGGGAATCTTTCTGAGAGGCGTCAGTAGATGATTTGTATACCACATGAAGAGCCTAACAGTGTACTACAGCTATATACAAAAACCATTTAGCATGGTTTAACCTTCACTCAAACATGATGATGATGATTTATTGACCTGAACATTAGAATCTATGCTTGGTAATGAACTTGTTCCACCCATGTAAGATTTTGGACATGGTGTTTCCTTTGGTTGTGATATTTGAAGTCAGATTACACTAGCTGAAATGCTTGGGAAAGCTCGTAGAAACCATCACCCAACATGTAAAATGCCAAGCCCCTGAGTTCTTTAAAGTTCGAGGTCAGAGATGAGAAAAAAATGGCCCGTTTTCTAGGTTTGAATCTCTAAACTTTTAATTTGAAGATATCTGTGTGTATAGAGTAGTCGTACATGTGTTTGCAGTTATGAGAAAAGAAAGTTGAGCCCATACCACAGCTTTCAAAAATATTTTTATAAGCAGGTTTATTGAGATATAATTCACATACCATAAAATCCACTCATTTAAACCATGTAATTCAACAACTTTAGTATATTCACAAGGCTGTGAAACCATCACCACTATCTAACATTAGAACATTTCCATGAGCCCAGAAAGAAACCTGTATCATGTGAAATCACTCTCGATTTCTCTCCACTCCACTTCCTTGGAATCCACCAATCTATCTCTATAGATTTACCTATTCTGGATCTCACATAAATGGAATTATGCAACATGTAGTCTTTTGTTTCTGGCTTCTTTTGATGAAAATAATGCTTTTTGTTAAGCTAAATGGTACAGCACTTTGCTTCCTCCATATTTAATAGATATGGGTCCTTCATTCTTCTATATTCCTTTGTATGCACACACCATATTTTGCTCATCCTCTCTCAATAATGGATCTTAATATGTTCTCTGCCCAATAATACAACTTGAGTTACAGGATTCACAATATTTCTAAGTAGATCTCAGCTGTATAGGATTAGAAATCTTTCTCCTATACGTGAAGATCGTTGGGCTCAAAGATCTGAGTCCTACCTTAACACTTCAGCTCTTCAGCCTCTCTCTCTAACTCTTTTGTAGCTTCAACTCCCAATAATTCATACAAATACCTAGGATGTTAGCCAAAACAGATCCAGCTTACCTACCTCACTACTGAGGTCCACAACCTCACATGGTCCCTTCATCTGTCTGTCTGTCTGTCTGTCTATTGACTGATCGATCTATTCATTGGTCAGACAAATGAGGACTGAATCTGGGGAAATATATGAACTATGTGTGACTTTTGGAAGGGTTTCGATCTAGGAAAGAATTCGATTGAGAAGAGGCCAAAGCGGGACACAGGGTGGCCGTGGCCTGATCACCGCAGAATGAGGTGCTAGCGGTGAGGAGGCCAGAAGGAAAGCACACTGTGCACTTTGACATGTTACGAAGGGAGCCACTGAGTTGGTAATGAACGTAAAGTCCACCGTGACAGCCAGCAGACTGAAGAGTGGTCATAAATGAGGTAAGAAGCACACAAAGCAGGGCTGGAAATTAAAAAGTAGAAAATGCAGAAGCTGAGAGCAAGGACCAGAGAGCTACACGATGCCCACACTCAATACCTCACCTGGGAAGGGTCTATGAGGTCTTATTTTTTTTAATTTGTTATTTTGCTTATGATTTTTCCATTAGAGAATACAAAATTTAAAACACAGAAAAGTGGAAAAACGTACCAAATCTGACCACTTAGTTAAGAGTCACTGTCCATGTCTCGGTGTTCTTCACATATTGATTGATTCATTTAATAAAAATAGGACTTGAGCCCTCCAGTGCAGCATTAGGCATTAGGGAGCTCAGCAAACACAGAGGTTTACCCTGAGTGGAGCCAGCTCCACGGAAGCAGATCCCGGCCCCAACACAGGCACCATGACCCTTGCTCAGGAGTAGAAGGCAGAGGAGCCCGTGCTAGAGACTCAGGGCTAGAGTGGGTGACCAGCACTTGGAGCCTGGGTCAGGCCAGTTTCGTCCAAGTTTTACATTCCACTCCCAACTAGAGTGTCACAGAGATGGGGCTGCTCATTATTATTATTATCCTTGCCTATCTGTGTCATTCTAGCAACAGAGCCGCTCTAGGTTCTCCTAGGGATGGCATCCACGGCCACCTAAGGGTGGCTGTGGCTAGTAGGTGAGTAGGGCCGGGCATGTAGCTCACAGGTAGAGCATGTGTTTAGCGTGTGGGAGCCCCTGGGTTGGAGCCCCAGCTGCATACACCTGCGCGTGCACACACAGACAGACACAGAGAGAATATTTGGCAACTAACACTTGCCCTCAAAATATTTGTTGACAAAATATTACTGATGCGGCAACATGCCTTTGACATTTATTTTTTATCTACTAACTTTTTAATTGTTCATGTACTTATTAGAGATGGAATCTTACTATGTTATCTAGGCTGGTCTCAAACTCCTGGACTCAAGCGATCCTCCTGGCTCAGTCATCAGAGAAGCTGAGACTATGGCCTCTGGCTCCCTTTCACTATTGTTATTGTTACAATTATTCTATTGACCACGTTTATGTGACAGGTACCTGCCTTGGTATTTTGGATACCTGCCCTACATACATAACAATGCCAGATAACCACACAAGCTTCATCTGCCCATTTTACAGTACAGAACCTGAGAGGGAAGAAAAAAAGACAAGGAAAATATCCAGAACCTTGAAGCCAGTGACCAAACTCGGTGAACAATACAATAAGCAGCACTAGTTAAGCAAAGGGTTGAGGTTTCCAGGCCCCTGAAGGGTCCAGATCTGCACTGTTAGAAGAAGAGCTAAGCACTGACCCAGAGGGTTCACAGACAAAGACCACCATAGAGACAGAGGACAAACAAACTCCTGAACCCTTAACCTGTCAGTCTTTAAAAGCCTACAGGTGCCCAATGGTAAAATTCATTGTATAATCTATGTGTTTTTTACCTTAACATCTGGGGTCAGATGCCTGCTCAGCTACACATATAGGCATGGTAATCACTGAGGAAGTATCTGTCTAAAAGCAGGTAATACAAAGTTGATTGGCCTAAATTTATGTAGCCCAGCTCATCCCCCTTCAAGACTGGGAAGATCAAGATAAGAGATTTACAAGGACATTCAGCTAACAATGGACACCCAGAAGTCTTGAGTCATTGTTCTAAACCTTCAATCCCTGCAGAGCCTTCACAAGACTGGGACTGACCCAAGCAAAGACAGTCATCTCAGGGATACCAGACTGTCCTCACAAACAATGAGGACTTCCCGGAGCTACCTTGCAAAAGCAGAACTAAGATAAGGATCTGGCAGGCCCACCCCATGAGACACCAAGGACCTTCCCTGGGCCAGGCTGAGGTTTCTTCTCTTCAGGAGCTGTGGCTCAGACCCTGTCTAGTGACAGCTCTAAAGTCCATGTTCAGGAAGCAGCAGATCGGATGGATGAGATGCAGAGAAGAATAGAAGAAGAGATCAGGTAAATAGGTAGAAAGCAGATCACAGCGAATTTTGACTTATCTGTGGAAATACTTTTTTAAATTCAGTAAATGTCAGAGTTAATTTAAAAAAAAAAAAAACAGGAATGGAGCAATGAGAATTCCTGTACATGGTGCACCTTAATTAGCTTCTTCTGTCCCCTTTAACTGTATGAAAAATGGCCAAATTTCAGCAAAAGCAGCTGTAAAGAATCCATCAAAAAATGCCTTCATTTCCTGGTCTTCAATTTCCAAATTGAAACCCTTTGCCCTGCTGCAGGCTGGCTTTCATTCTTTCTGGAAATCCCATACTTCATATCCTATTGGCTCACACACAACCATCAATATCAACATCAACATCAGAAAGACCAATAGCCACAGAGCGGGTCAGTTGATTCGCTTAACTTTTATTGACAATTCATGACAATATATTACCTCAATCAAGGCATTTCAATTTCAGCAAAATTTTCCACTAGTCATACAATGAAAAGCTCTGTCACTGCAAAGAAATATTTGGGGCAATTGCAAGCCAGCATGAAAGATTATTATGATTAGGATGTTTTGTGACTAGTAAAGACACTGTGTCGGAGAACACTTAGGAAGATTAAAAAAGATAATCTATGCAGAGTATTTAGCAAAGTAACTCTGTTGACACAGAATTAGACGTCAGAAAAAAGAAGTTCATGGTGATTACCACTGTGATTTTGTAATTTTCCATTATTGTTGATTTTAGGAGTAGATGAATGATCCTAAACTTGAAATCTCCCAGCTCTAATGGATAGCACTCATCCTAGACTAACTGATCCAATCTTATTAGTGAGATTCATATTTACTATTTGCAGTGCCGGGGGTGGGATGCAAGGTCTGGCTAGGCAAGCCCTCTAGCGCTGAGCTGGACCCCCAGGAAGAAGTATTCGTGGGGTGGCTACCACGTTTTGCTCCCTGGGTGCTAGCACATTTGTCCATATGATGAATGGGCAACAGCATAGCCTATTGCTCTCATTTCCTGTGATTGGTCATTTGTACGTGAACAGTGTGTATTTTACCATTTGTATACTGGCGTGTTTACCATCTTCTTGCATCTACTAGTACCAATTAGTTTTGACAGTCTTTTGACTATTGCACAACTTCCCCAGTATATTATTTGTCTTTTGAATATATGTCATGGACTTTTTATTGTGGAGAAGTTTCCTACATACACACACTGTGCGTGAACATAATATAGTTTTCCCAAAAATGTATCTCTCCTTTCTTTTTAAATTGTGGGTTTCCGGTTTGTTTTTTTAAACAGTGGACCCCAAAGCCGAGATTTTGCAGCTGTTCTGCACCTTTGCAGTCAGCCATCAGCATTTATAACGTTGCTCATACAAAGGACATCTAGGAGCCATGCTTAATTAGTGAAGCTGGGGAGGTTGGAAAACCCCACTCCAGCTAGCCACTCTGCTCCAGCCAGGTGTGCACATTGTCACCACCTACCTATGCAGTTGGTGACGTGTAATGCTCTTTGAACAGAAGAGTAATGGAAAATTCCAGGAATCCAGCACCTTTCAACACCCTACCTCAGGGGAAGTTCCTCCACAGATGATAATAGCCTTTACCAGCTAAGCTACTTTACAACAAAAATAAAATAGAATATCTGCAGTAAAGTCTCATCCTGGCTTAAGGCCAGCAAAGATAAAGCATCAAAGTACCTTAGGCTAGAAAGAGGTTTGTGTCTGGAGTCATTAGTGTAACCTCCAGGTAAGATCAGACAGTGGGGACTTTCATGATGATATAAAGTTTACATCCTGTATTTTATTGCTTTACCAGATCAAACATGAAAGCGCATCGAGCCAACTTTTAAAGAGTTTATATAAGTTCAATCAAATGCACCTAGCCTTAATTTCAATGACGTTTTCAAAGTCTCTCCCTTGCTAGCCTTTTGATTTTTCTTTAAAGAAAAATAATTCCTCAAAAGCTTCAAGAAAGAAAGAAGAAGAAAACACCTCATTCACTCACAGACAACCCACATAGGAAGGATAAAGATAAATGAAAACTAGTTATCTAGATACCAACATTTGAAAAGAGAATTATAAAACATCTTATGCATTTGCTTTAATATAACCAAGTGTTGGTATGGAATAGCCAACATCAGTCTGCACTTGTAGGAAAAGAGCATTAAAATCTTGCCTGTCCACAGGACAGAATATTGAAAACAAACATCCTAGAAAAACCCACAGCAGACCTTAACTCTGCCATTAGAGTCAACAGAGCTATAAATAATTAGCTATGATCAAAAAAATATGGCAGCTATTTAAGAAAATTTTTTAAAATCTTATTACAGTTAAAGATACATTGCTATTAACCTCCCTCCAGTACTCCCCCTTGCTTTTAACAAACTCAGCACCTTAGCAGTTCTGCAATTCCTCTTTCATGAATGTCTTTAGTTGCGCTGCTGTAGCAGCCTTCATGCCCTGAGTGAATTTAAAATGTTGACCTTTCATGGTCACTTTGACCTTGGAGCAGAGGTGGAAGTCACACGGTGCCCTATCTGGTGCATGTGGTGGATGGAGGCACAGTGTCATCTTTTTACAATCCTGCTTTTCCACTGGTTGGCACACAGCAGCAGCCTTCACCATATTTTTGATCACATTTAGCAAAGACACTTAGGAAAGGCAGACATACAGAACTGCTTCAGAAAATGGCAAAAAAATGAGTTAAATGTGCCTGAACAGAAGGGGAGTGCTTTGAGGCAGATTCATGGCAAAGTGTTTTACTGTAATAAAATTTTAAATTTAAATATTCACTGTATTTTTAGATCACCCCTTGTGTCTTTTTAAAGAAAAGAAATACAATTTAAAATTTCATTTTGATCTAAATTTCGGAACCATGGTATAATGCAAATGATTTAATTTATTTTTATAAGGTTATTCTTTGCTTCTGTCAACATACCCAACCAGACACGGTGGTACACTCCTGTAATCCCCTTTACTTGGGAGGCTGAGGCAGGAGGATCATGAGTTCAAGAACATGATGGATCATACAGGGAGACTCTGTCTTGATAAAACCATACCACAGCAGTTTTTCCTGCATTCTATATCAGCAAATAGAGGAATCTAGAGAACAACACAGGGAGCATTTCTTTCTATAGTTTTTAATATTTCCAAAGTCAGTCTTTGCTTATGATCATCTAAACCATGTATCCCATTCAAAACATTTCTTAGGGATCACAAATGCATATTAATAAGTGAAAGAAAGAACCAACCTGTAAGGGCTGTGCAGCGTATGAGTTTGACTCTGTGACATTCTGGAAAAGGTGGACCTACAAAGACGGTATGAACACCAGGGGTTGCCAGGGGTTGGGGCAGAGCGGGAAGAGGGGGTGAATTTGCAAAGCAGGGAGGATTTTCGGTGTAGTGAAACTACTCAGCGGGACCACAGTGTCATCCTAAGTGCCATCACACAGCTGTCCGTCTTACAGCTCACACAGCTCCCAGGGTGAACACTACTGCCAACCTTGGACTCCTCTGGGCCTTTCTCTCCATTTTGCTGTGAACCTAAAACCCCTCTTTAAAAAAAAAAAGTCTACTTGAAAGAGGGGAACCTCTTGGTACAGTGGCACACACCTGTAATCCCGGCTACTCAGGATGCTGAGACAGAAGGACCACAGGTTCAAGGCCAGGCTGGGCAACTGAGCAGGACCGTGTCTTAAAATGTAAAAATGAAATTCTCCCAACCCTGCAGGTTCCCTCTTGTGGCACCCTGCCCACCTCCACCCATCACAGCTAAATGCAAATTATTCCTGTTATTTTCAGTTGATGTTCACCTGGCCCCCACCCCACCTAAGCCTGCCTGCAGAGCCCTCTGAGTCAGCGTTCAGTTGTATCTCTCACTGGCCACTGGTGCTCTGATGATCATAATAAACACTATTAAATGAAGGAATGGTAGAATGAAAGTCGTCATGCAAAGGAATTTAAACTTTCATCATTAGGTCATAGGAGCTTGGAAAGAATAAAATAAACATACTGAGCTTAACAAAATTTTCATCTTCTCTCTGTACAGTTTTAGAAAGCAGGTTCATAGTTGGGCAGGGCAGTGCACACCTGAAATCCCAGCCACTCAGGAGGCTGAGGCAAGAGGGTCACAAATTCCAGGCCAGCTGGGGCAATTTAGCCAAATCCTGTCTCAAAAATAAAAAAAATAAAAGAGTTGTGGATATGGTTCCACCCTAAGTTTAATACCCAGTACCACACACACAAAAAAGTGGATTTGTTTCCTATAGAGAAAGTATCCACGAGGTTCAGGATAACACTAATAAAAAGGAGCAAAGACTTGCATTCAGAAATCATCACATTAATTATCTTTTTATAGGTTATAGATGTCTAAAATCATATAGAGAAAATTTTTTTCTTTTCTGGTACCTGGGATCAAACTCAGGACTATGTGCTTGTGAGGCAGGCATGGCACCACTGAGCTAAATCCCTGGCCCTTCTAAAGAAAATGTATAGGACTGTACGGGCCCGAATACAGCATATGGAAAAACATGGTGTCTTGTTAACATTTTACCATGGATTTGACAAAGAATATTCTAAGGAGTCCTCTATGTGGTAGAAGACCAGAAGAGGTAACAGATTTTCATTATTTACTGTGCTTATTTGCATACGGAAGCGCCCCCCCACCCCGTCCAGAAAGAAATGGTGGTTGCTCTCATGCTCCAAGGGGATCTGGTGCTTATCCATTCGCCCTTGCATAGCTGTCATCTCAGATATGGAAGAGCTAAGTACATCCGGCATTTGGTATGATTTAAAGTTCATATGTTGGAAACCTAATCCCCAAGGTCACATGCTAATGGGAGCTGGAGGTAGGGCCTTTGGAAGTGATTGGGCTTAGATGAAGTCAAAGGGTGAAGTCTCATAATTAGTGGTTTTAGCAGAAGAAGAAGAGAGGCCTGCCTGAGCTATCACAGTTGCTGCCTCTCCACGGGGCACCCTCTGCCATGTCACAAGGCACTGTTGTGCATACTGCTGAACTAGGAGCCAAATTAACTTCTCTTCTCTCTCACCTGCTCTCAAGTATCTTGTTACAGCAGCACACAACAGACTAAATCAGTATTAAAATGTATATCTTAATGTACTTATTTTTCATTTATTAATTTATAACTAATTTACATTTAGTGTTTTATATTATATCTGGAATTTGGAAAGAATATATATCTTTTCTGGCCAAGTCATAACCTCTCCCTAAAGTCATAAAATCATCCCTGGATGATTGCAAGATGAAATGAATGCCTTGTGAGGCAATAAATTTAACTTTGAGCAGATTTAGATGGAGCAGTAAACACAGTAAGTGAGATTTACCAAATGGCACATATTACAAAATAAGGGAAGCATGAGGAATCAGGTACCTACAATAAACTGAACAACTAAGGCATTGTTCGTGGGAAACCTTCACAAATAAATGTCTATAAAACTCTCTTTCTCCTCACAGACTCTCCTTCTGGGCAGAGACAAGAGAAGGTGCGGACGAATTCAGATGTCTAAACAAGCATGCCCAGACAGCTCTCTGCAGGTTCTAACTTTCCTTGTAAACTGTGCGTGAAGTCTCCAGAATCCGGGACCCTCTCCCCTCCACCATCTCTACTTCTACAAGCAAGGTGGACACAACCTGGCCACACTGGCTCCTATCTCTTGAGTTAATAATTTGTGCCCAGGGATTGTTGAGAAAATTGAAATGGGACTGGACAAAGGAAATAATAGTAGGGAGGAAGCGGATGGAAAGAGACATAGAAAGGTGTCAAGAAATCTGGGGTTAAACAACATATTGAGTCTCTGGGCATAAATAGGATGCCTAAAAATTTCTTTAAAATTGAATGTAAAGGTACATTTTAGCTGGGCGAGGTGGCACACAACAGTAATCCTAGCTACTCAGGAGGCTGAGGTAGGAGGACAGCCCATTTGAGGTCAACCTAGGCAACTTAAAAACACCTACCTCTGTCCCAAAATAAAATTTTAAAAGGCTGTGGGTGTGGCTCAGTCGTAAAGCATATGCCTAGTGTTCCCAAGGCCCTGGGTTCCATCCCAGCACCAAAAAAGAAAAAGAGGGAAAAAGAGCAACACTTTTGCACTGTTAAGATCGTTCTAGCCCAACCCAACCATGCAAAAAGCCTCGGCCACAGGACCGCATCAGCCACCAAGGGCTGCGAGTCAGTGGCCCCCTGACAGGTGTCACCCACTGCTGCTGTGTGATGGGCAAATTCTGTGCCTGGTGATCAAGCTTAGGCTCGGTCTTTCTGACAGTCTCCAGGGCTGTCCCACCTGAGATCTGGGGTCTCCTCTGACATCTGGCTAACCCAACACGACTCACAATTTCTGATGAGCACAGACGGAAAGCTGGGGAGCAGCGTGAGCGGAACGGGTTCCAGAAACAAGGCTCATGACCAGTAACTTTTCAGGTCCACCTCGTGGTGGCTCTGAACATAGAACGTGTCCTGGTAGCAGCTCCAGACAAAACATTATACGAAAACACACAATCTGACCAGCTCTGAAGTGCAGGCATGTCTCACAGCCAAACGTGACACAGTCTTAGTTGACCATGGTGGTCAATGCTTCACATGTGTGCATTCTGCCTCACCTATGCACATCACCAGATGTAAACTGAGGCATGGACACCACCGGCTGCACAGGGGCTGGGTTTAATGGCCATTTAAAATAGAATTGAACCGATTGGACTATGATGTGACACTGAAAAGAAAACCTGTTATGTGTTCAGACATACAGAGAACAGGGCTGCAAAAAGTATCTTTGGAGGAGAAACAGAATTTTCTTGTTTTCTTTGGTGAAATAACTTCCTTATTTTCTTGCAAGTAATGTCCTTACCTCACAAGACTCATGAAAGGAATTTTCCTGAAAGGAGGGAAGCGGCACCGTAAGTTATTACTCATGTATGAATGAAAGGGCCCATACTTCTTGCAAAAAGGATGAAGGCAAAAGGAATGGCCGGTGGTCCAGATGAATGAAATCACCAAGCAACAAAATATTCGCGTGAGCAAGTGATACTTCACGAAAGACCATCATGAAATCATGTGTCATCACTTTACTGTCTTTTTTTAAAACTCATTAGAGTTACATGAAGATGGATTCTTCTCTATGGCTTCTTAAGGTCACTGAGATAACAAACATAAATGTGTAATGGCTCTCCACAGATCCACTCCTTCTCAACACTGGCACATCTGGGATTCCTTTAGAGGCTGCCCCTGTTTGCCCTAACCTGATCTGCATTTGGGAAGTAATTCATGAAATCATTCCAAGTTACTTTTTAAGGGGGGAAGTATTTTATAGAAAATGGGCATGTGATTACAAGGAGCAGGCTATGGTCAGCAGATATAGCCAAAGCTGCCCAGACTTCAAACACCGATGGTAAACCCAGTTCCAACTCTGATGGTCTCCTAGTGGGACATCCATGCACAACTCCCAGTGACATAAAAGTCAGGGTACACAGAGCTTCTTGTGCCCTCCACTTCTCCAAAAGAAGTAAGTTAATGGAGAAGGAGGGTTTATAGAGAGAAGTGGAGACCAGTTGCTATAGGGAGATAGGCATGGGAGTTGACTGGAAATAATGGGGGGCATTGGTGGGTAGTACAGATATTCACCTGAGAAGTATAGCTACAGCTTTGTAGTAAGACCATTCCATATGGCCACGTGATTTCCTTGGGCAGTCACCAGCATTACATAGATACATGCAAGCAAGAACCTATGATAGCCTGTGTCTTCAGATGTAGAATTTTGCAGCTAGAGAGTAGCTGGAAAACAAGAAATGTGGCTACACACACACACACACACACACACACAAATAATTAAAATGGTGCACCATGGGCTCTAGATGAGATTAAGAAGAAAATGTTAAAAGGCAGGGGCAATGTGGCAGTGGTTTCGAACTTCCTGGTGCCAAGCATGCCCTGGGCCATCCATCAGATCATTAGGGTTCTCCAGAGACAAGATTCACAGGCCTGGACCTGCCCTGGAATCTATGGAGCAGTGAGGGCCCTAGGTGTTTCTCATAACGAAGTAGAGGAGGTAAGTTCTAAGTTAATCAGCTGCCAGAAAGATACAGTGCAGTTGAAGAAAGTGAGTAAAAGTACTGAAATGGTAGCTGTTTGAACTCAGAATGGAAACACAGAGCTTAAAATATCTACAGTAGGAGAGTTATAGCTGGTGACCAGGTACAAAGTATGTGAAGGGCTGGAACTGTATCCACCCCAAAGAAAGAGAGTTTTGTTATAGTACAAGATTAAAAAGTACTTGTCAGTAGTGGATGCCCAAATGCTCCCATGCCTGGGAAATAAAATGAACCTCTGCCTGCCTACTGAGAGTGTTAGAGCTGAGAGCTCACAGCTAAACTCCCTCCTCCACCTAGAAATTGACACGCCATGAGAGAGCTGCCGGGCCCAAGGCCTCTCCTTACCAAGACCAATTAATCACTAGTTCACACCAGAACAGAAAGAACAAACCTGTTCCTCGCCCAACTCAGGGTTATGTTCAAGGCATTCTCCGCTCCAGTGTGCTGTGGGATCAGCCCAAAATTGTTGCAATTTCATGGCAGCCCCTCCTTCTTCTGCCTCATACTACTTCCTTCCTGGTCCCTTCTTTTCCTTCTCTGGTTATCCCTAAGAGCACTACCCAGCAATGCCCTGGCTCAAATCTCAAGACCCTGGGAAGTGTTTCCTGAGTGATTCAACCTGTGGAACCATTCCTCTGCTTGTACATACCAAGGGGGAGGAGATGTGCTGTCTTCAAATGACAGGATTTGGGAGGAACTGAAGTTTCTAGAAAGGGATGAAAAATGGAGGTGTATTCCTTGGGAAAAGATGATGGTGTAATAGGAATCAACCTGGTGATTACAAGGTGGGACAACAGCATGGAAGTGTACTTCTCCAAAGATGGAAGATGAAGGCAGAATCATGGCAAACACCTGGCAAGTTGGCAAATGTTTTAGCCCAAGAAAACCTCTCCCCATTTCAAGTGCCAAGCTTTTTACCAATCAAGGAAGCTGGTTTAGGGCACACAACAACTTCACCTCAGTGTAACACACCTTTCTTGAAAGTAGGGGAGTTGTGGTCTTTTGAGGATATTTGCCAAAGTAGAATATATTGTGGTTTCAACTTGTTAATGGTGGTTATTTTCCACCTGTGCAACTTTGACACAGAGCTGTGTACCAAATAAATCCAAAGAATAATACAAATGTGTAAATAAAACAAGGGTCAGCCCCATTTCAAAGATCCTATGAGAAAAAGAAATCATCATCAAAAAAGAAAAAAGGCAAGACCAACAAAGAAAGAGAAAAATCTTCAAACTTTTTGCACATTCTTAATTCTGCATTGCTGCGGTTTGGGTTGAGTGCCCCCAAAGCCCCATGTGTTGAAGGTCAGTCCATGGTGTTACTGGGAGGGGATGGAACACTTAACGGGTAGGGCCTGGTGGGAGAAAGTGAAGTCACTGGGGACAAGCCCAAGGGGTGCATATGAAGACCCCGGCCCCACCTCTTCCTCTCTTTGCTTCCTGGCTGCCACAAGGTGAGCACCTTTGCTCCTCCATGCCTTCCTCCCATGAGGAATTGTCTCTCTACAGATGCAAAAACAGGGAGAACAACCAACCAACCATGGACTGAAGCCTTCAAAACTGTGAGCCAAAATAAACCTTTCTTCCTTATAAATAGATCACCTGAGGTACTTTGTAATAGTATAGAAAGCTAACAACAATATTGTACTGGAGTTCTCTGGAATTCTCTGGAAAGACCAGCTGGCTAACTTTAAGAGACATAATGACTAGCAATATTTGGGAGTCTTCTTAGGTCTTGTTTTTGTGGCTGTTTGTGTTCCTGCTGAGTTTTGCAAATGGTGGGACATTTTATGCACACAGAAAATTTATCAAGAAGAATTTTTAGCAAATACTACAGCATCATAGCCACTTATCAAAACAGTGCTTTTGTGAGATCTTTTAGTTGCTTCGGGATTCAACCTCTGTCACCTTGGAAGTGGTAGTGTACAATTCCTGCTCTTATTCATACGTGGTATAAAACCACTTTTTCAATGGTTTTACAAAATTTCTGAGCAGCTTTGGAATTTTGACTTCTCCATAGTTAATCTCATGAGCTTTGTAGGATTCCAAAGTTTGCTGAATATGATTTCTACATTGCTGTCAGTTACTGATTCTCTGGCAAGCATTTGCACTGCAGACATTTCTGCTGGTGTGTCTCCCTAAAAGTGTAAGGATCTATAAAGGCCACATCTGATCTCTCAATACAACTAGAACAAGGAATGTGGTCCCAAACAGCAGAATTCTGTTGAAACAGCAGAATTTTGAGTCATATGACACCGTTAAATTACAAATTAGAGAAGAGCAAGAAGGACCATTTACTCCATCTTCTCACTAAAAACAAGACTAACAAAACTTGTTAATGACATGTCATCGTCTCATCATACAAGGAACCTTCCACAGGAAAGAGGTTACACTGTCCCTCTACCCTGCTACCCTGCCTGATTTTTCCATCCTTGAATTCCTTGCACAATCTCTCAAGTGCATTCAAGGGCAAAAGGGCGAGGAGTCTTGCAGGATTAAATTTTAGATTTTCTGCCTGCAAATATCTTACTCACTAATGAACTTAATCCTTTCAAAACTCTCTCCAGAACATTGACCGTGCCAAGAAAAAAAAGTCAAACTCAGAAGAGGAAAACACATCCTTCTGTCCAAGGATTAGGAAGGAAGGCTCTATGTACATTATCCTGGCAGGCAGGACCGAGATAGTAACACAAACATCTCCAATCTTGGAAATGAGCGTGCAATGGAGAACTTTAAAAAGAAAATGCTCACTGATAACTACAGAGAAGGGAGGAGTACAGTGGTATCAGAGTAGGGATGGACATGTCCAATACCACATAATTCCCCACAAGCAGCACACCTCAGCATGTGCAGAACCACTGGGTCTGTCACTGCCCTGTATTTGAGCAACACACAGAAACCATCGGCAATTGTGATACCTCACACTTCTGAGGAAATCTCCCAGTCAGGAGAAGTGCAAGAGTTAAGAGACATTCCAGGTCAGGGTTCTCCCTTGGAAAATGAGTCAACTGGGTCTCAGGAAGCCAAACGATGTGCCAAATATCGTTGACTCAAACCAAAAGAATACTCTAATGGACAGCACACTTAGCTTGGCAGCCAAAGACTTTCTTTCACGTTCCAGGTTACTCATTCTTCCTGAGTTGTGAGTGCCTACAAAAAAAAAAAAAAAAAAAAAAAAAAAAGAATTTCTTCTTTTCTCACATGAAGGGAGCAGTGTTTCTACATGATGAGCAGAGATGTTATGAGGACCACCTGTGCCCACCTACGTTGTAGTCTGCCTGGCCAGCTGTGAATGTCATTCACAGGGACACTCCGCCTCCGGGAAGGTACTGATTAATGAGGGTACTGATTAATCACACTTCAACAAAGGACTACCAGAGGAGAATCCAGAATCCCAAGGGCCCTTGGTAAGTTCTGATATAATAATAATAAAGAAAATGGTCTTCCATTTCTTTTGTTTACATGCTTATGAATTCGTACATCATACGGTTGTTTCAAGTCTTTCCAAGGGCACTGCGTCCTTGAACAGCCAAGAATCTACACTGTTTCATAAAGCAAGGTGGCACTAAATGAAATTCATTCAACAGAAAATCTATCAAAGAGAAGTTTAGCAAAAAGGACCCAAACATGGCCAGTTACCAAAACAGCCAGTTGCCCATGGGGGTAATGAGAAGATCCAATACCACACAATATTCTTCTTTGTAGTACGTAAAACTCAAAAAAGAAATAGATGATCATGACTTTCTTAGAGGTGGCTTATCCCGGCACCACAAACTGGGCGGCTGACAGGACACCACTGTGTAGTCTCACGGTCACCCTGGTACCAGGCAGATCAAGGTGTCGCCAGACCCAAAGGCCCTGGGGAATGCTGTGCCCCATGGCTTTCTCTTAGCTTGTTGTAGTCCCTTGGCTGATGGAAGTGTGGCCTGATATGATGCCTGTCCAAGGTTCCTGCCTCCCCAAAGCAGGCCATAGATACCAAAATTTCTCTTCCCCAAGCTGAGTCATAGAAAATCTAACCCTATTTATTTATTCTTGTCCTACGAGAGATTGAACTGAGTGCCTCAGCACTGAACAACATAACCAGCCCTTTTTTAATTTTTTATTTTGAGGCAGGGACTTGCTAAGTCATCAAGTTGCCCAGGCTGGGCTGGTACATTGCAATTCTCCTGCCTCAGCCTCCCAGAGTCCTGGGAGTACAGGTGTGCACCATCACGACTGGCTAGAAAGTCTAACCTTTTGCAGCCTTTCTGACGTGGAGCTGGCTGTAACAATTCTATGACCTACCTCATTTCAGAAGGGGTTTTGCCCCATAGGCTGGAGAAGCAGTGCTCTGCAAAGAAGCCAAGAAGTATCTGAACAGACCGGCCTTGTGAGTTTCCCCCATGGACCCCACTGGCGTGACAGCACACTCTCTCTCCAATCACATTCGGGTATGGTTGTTCACAGCTCTATGATGGACAACAAAGTCTCTATCGAAACCAAAAAAAGCAGGACTTGGAGAGCTTCCAGACAGCCAACCACGTGGTGGGTCCTGGAGGTAATGTCCCAGCTGCAAGGCCCCCAAATCCCTGCATGCTTCTAAGGTACCCTTTGTAGGAACCAGTGAGTGTGTTTCCGAGTTCTGTGAGCTTCTCAAGAAAATTCACCAAACCAGAAAGGTGCTAGGGGACCCCAATTTATAGCAAGTGCTGGGAAGCCCAGATAAAACACCCTGGGGTCTGCAGTTCTGCCCCTGCAGGGTGGTCCTACATTAGCCACACTGGGCTCTTCAGGAAGCTGGATAGCCAGATGAATCATCAGGTACCCTTCCAGAGTCCAGATGCTCTCTGGGGGCTGGGGTGCAGCAAGCTGTGTTTTCAGGAGTCTGCCAGATGCTGCAGTTTGAGATCCTCCCTCCAGCGAGCCCAGGACAATCCGTCTTCCTTTGGTATCCATGACTTCATGTAAAAGACTCCAGATGTTCCTTTCTTCTCTCCTCCAAGTTCACCAAGCAGATTCTGGAGTCCTTCATGTAGCCTGCTTAGGTATCTCCTAAGAGTCCAAGCATTGACAAAGATGATGTAGTTTGTAAGCAACTGGCTTTTGGAGGGCGAACACACCTGTGCACATACAGTGGCCAGCCAAGCTACACCATTTTCTGGGAACACGGTGAGCTCAGGCAAACCCACTCAGGGTGGGCCAGCCGGAGCCAGCTCTCCGCTGTGTCTTGGTCTCCCCTTGTCTATGTTAATCTTCAGAAAGAACAGCTCTGGGATGATATTATTTACTGCTGTGGACCCCAGGGAGGTAGGGGACCAAAGCAGACTGGAAACCCCCCACTCTCAAGTCACTCTATTATTTTTCAAAACAGACGTCTGACAGCCACAATCTGTTGTGTGCATAATCAACTATTCTCACGGGGCACATTAGTGCCTGGTATCTGGCATGTGGGTAGAGGTTAAGGGTTAATTTTAAGTTATCAAGCTAATTACTCACAAGCACTCGGAGGAGCTGCAGAGAACATATTTCCAGACACTGGGAACTGGAATGTATTGTTATTACCTCTATAGTTGGTTTTAAAAGTGGGCACTGAACATGCACAGGATGCCCCATAAATGAAAACCGCCATCTGTGCACGTGTTCCTACCAAACATTTAGTAACACATCTTGAGATGTATTCAGGAAATCTTAGAAGTCCTCGTTTTAATGGTTAAGCAGAACCACCAGCTTAACACAGTCATACTGGCTGGGGATTCGGGAGTTAATTGAGCTGAGATTCATTTGTAGAAGGGGGAGTTTGAAGAGGAAAGAGAAATTACCAGGGATACATGCTTTTCCCACTCTAACTGGCTTCACTAAGCCTCAGAGTTTTGTCACATTGTTTTCTTGTGATATATGCTTTTTCATTATGCTAATTTACATGTTATTCATTAGGGAGCACACAATAATTCATCAAATTAAAATGCAGCAACTCGTAGTCTACGACACCCCGACTCCTGCGATATTCCAGCCCATTCATCATGATTCTGGGTTACTTTAATAAGAATTTCAAAAAATACCATGCTGTAATGAGGGATCACTTGAGGAAACATGATGAATTAAATGTGATGCATGAGAAAAGAGCCTGCAAGGTGAAAACAGGGTAAAAACAAAAATTATTCACTTCCAGAAAAATATGTTCACTGCAGAATTACAAGCACCCAGCATCTGGGAAGTCAAGTAGGGTTCCATAGTACAACAGGTAAGCTGGAATTAAATCACTTTTTCAGCCTAAACAACATCTATCGGGGATTTCAAACTTCAGTGTAAAATTCTATGTAAGCTATTTCCATGGATCAGATGGGAAGAGGAGTTTGGAGAGGGTGGCACTAGGGGTTGAACCCAGGGCATTCACACTGAGCTATGTCCCTAGCCCTTTCTTAGTCTGAGACAGGGTTTGCTGCGTCACAGAATCACCCAGGCAGGGCTCAAACTTGTGATCCTCCTGCCTCAGCCTCCCAGCCCTGCACCACCACGCCCAGGTAGGAAGAGGAAATCTTTAAGTGACAAATTCATATAGAAGAGATCTAAGTTTCAAGTCCTACTTACAGAACTATACATGAAAGAATCACTCTTGAGATGATACTACCTTAGTTTTTCTTTTATGGCTCTCAGGCCAGGCTGTGAAGCACTGAGGGCCCCAGAACACACACCTTTCAGTTTTAACCCAAGAACTCTCAGTGCCAAGCACTTCCTGTGTGTCTCGGGTGTACCATCCAGGACTTCCATAAAGCTAACTCCAAGGTTCTAGGTTAAATTCTTGGAATTGGATCACAACCCAGCAAAGCAAAGCAGTACTATGTTGAAATTGATGTGGAAAGAAGATCACTTAGAAAGACATATCAAAGGAGTCAGACTTTAGGATGTGCTCACAAATTAAACACACGCACGCATGCACATGTGCGCACACACACACACACACATGCACTACATATTTAAAGGAAAATATACAGCGTGTCTCACTTCACAATAGACTCCTCGTGGCCAAAAGCCACCCATTTCCTGATCCTAAAAGGCTATGACTCTTTCTTCAGATTGCACAAGACAGAGATTAGAATCCCAGCTGGGAGGCTGAGGCAGAAAGATGCCAAGTTCCAGCCTAGCCTGAACTTAGTGACTTACTGAGACCATCTCAAAATTTAAAAATAAATAAATAGGAGGGCTGAGGATGTAGTTCAGTGTGAAGTTCAATTTCCATTACCACCCCCTCCAAAAAAAAAATCCAGATTAATTTGTTGTTTCTGGGAAAGAGAAATTTAACACAACTGTTTTGGGCTCCTTTATTCTGAGGATGACCTTTTGTGGTTATGCCAGGCACAAATCTCCTGTCTGACTGCACACCATGATGTCAAGTGACACCTACGTCCCTGGAAAACAGAAGCGCGGGCCCTGGTGATCTTTGCAACCCCAGAGCCCACCCAACTCCTGGAAATGCACAGCTACTTCCTATTTCCTGGAAACAGGAAGCTACTCGGAGGCACTACCAGGCATTCTCCACAGAGCAGAAGCAAAACACACGGAGTCGTACACCACATCGAGGCATTTTGGTCAGCGATGCATCACTATGCCAGGCACGTAGAGCACACCTGTGATGTCAGCCACTCAGGAGGCTGAAGCAGGAGGATGGCAATTTCCAGACCAGCCTGGAAAACTTAGTGAGACGCTGTCTCAAAACAGAAAAGTTTTTTAAAAGGCTGGGGATGTAACTCAGTGCTCCCTGGGTATCATTCTGAGTACCTTAAAAATAAAGACCGATTATTCAGGGGCGGTCCCATAACATTATACTGCTGCTGGGAAATTCCTAAACCCTGTAATGCAGAGGCACCCCGAGGTCACAAAGCAATGCAGGACTCATGTTTGTGGTGATGCTGGCACAAAGGGACCACTGTACCTGGCAGCTATGCATGGAGCTTAATGTCTGATGATGGCAGTAAGCCCCCCTGTGACCGGGCATACTTGTTAGCCTTATGACCAACTTACTCCGTCTACTTATGAGAGAATTGGCTGAAAGCAGTGAGCTGCCTTTTGCGGTCCCCTGCCTCATCCATCCCTTCTCAGAATGTGTCCCCATCCATGATGCCCAGCTCCAGCTGCATCCGAGATGAAGACAGAAAAGTAGCCTGACAAACCTAGAAAAACACAGACAAAGGTATGCATATCTAAGCACTGACACTTCAAGAATAAACACATCACACAGGTCCAGAGAGATACACAGGAGAAAGCACGAGAACCAGACTAAGAGTATTCCAGAGAGGTGTTTTCTTTTCATAAGGGGGGTAGATTCACATGTTCATTTTATTATTTCTCTGTTTTCATTTTTTATTAGTACACGTTTGCAGTGCATAATGATTCCATTCCTCGTGTGGAGTTGGTACATGTACATAACACGTCTCAGTTCTTTTTTCATCCCCTTCCCTTTTCCTCCCTCCATCCCTTGATTCCTTCCTATTTGAGAATAACCTCCCTACTTCCTATTATCTATCGTTTATTTTGTTCCTTATTTATATTTGGGGGGTTTTGTTGTTGCTGTTCTTGTTTCTTTTCTTGAGACAAGGTTTTGCTAAGTAGTTCAGGCTGGCCTTGAACTCACAGTGATCTTCCTGCTTCAGTTCCCTGAATGCTGGGATTATAGGCGTGCGCCACCATGTCTGGCCCATTAATATTTTGGGTTTCCCACATAAGAGAAACCATGGAATATTTAAGCTTGTAGGACTGATTTATTTCACTTACTATTAATCACTTAATATTAATATTAATATTTCCCTAGCAATGACTCAAATTTTTCCCTCTTTGTGGCTCCATTGTGTGTGAACACCACTTTTAGTTTACCCATTCATCTTTGGGTGGACACACGGGCCACTTCCAAGATTTAGCCATTATGCATTGTGCTGCTATAAACACAGGTGTACATGGACCCCTGTGGTATGATGTCTTCGATTCTTTCAGGAAGATTCCCAGACGGGGAGTGGCTGGGTGGAATGGAATTTCTAGTAACAAATGCTGGCGAGGCTTCGAGGGGAAGGAACCCTTCAACATTGCTGGTGGGAGAGCATCCCAGTGATAGCAATAAGGAGAGAGCTGGTTCCACTCCCTCAACCCCCGGCTCCCTGGAACATAGATCACAATGTCTGCACATGCTGCTTTTGCATTTGCACTGTGCATTTGCCATGCAGGGAATGCGCTGGGGGAATTTGGAGGGTGGAAGCTGAAGAGGTGGTAAGGCACAGGACCGCGCCTCCCTCTGGATCATACCCTGGCAGCGACACCAGGCCCAGGCACACAGGGGTGAAGCACACAGGGACAGGCGGTGGAAGGGAGCTCTGGCTTGTTCCTTCGGAACCCGCTCATTCCTTTGAAATTGTGAAGTCATAAATAGGACAAGAGGTCCAAAACCCTGTCCTGTTAAAAATGGGTTAAAAGTACAGTGAAACTCCACGGCTCTTCAGGAAACACCAGATCAAAATACAAATGAATGTCTGCTCTAAAGAAGTCTCACCTCTAAGTATTTGCTTTTTGGTGGTGAATATATTCTGCTGAGTTTTTTAAAAACTTCTGTGCAGCTGTGAGGATGCTAGCTCATAACTTTGGATACAAAAATGTGGAAACAAGAACAACAAAATGCTATTTTCTTTAGATGCCTGTCCAAGAATCTTCCCAGATGTAGGTCATTTCAAGCAACTGGGTTTGGCCATGCTGTTTTCAAAATTGTACAGCGTAGCATCCAAATAAGAAGGGAGAGGGAGAAGGAGAGAGAGAAGGACAGAGAGAGAGAGACAGAGAGAGAGAGAGAGAGAAATGAGGGAAAGGAGAAGAGAAAGAGACGAGAAAAGAGAGAGAAATGAGAGAACAAGAAGACAGGGAGAAGAGGAGAAAGAGAGGGAGGGAGGGAGGGGGGAAGAGAGGGAGAGGGAGGGAGAGGGAGGGAGAGGGAGAGGGAGGGAGGGGGGAAGAGAGGGAGAGGGAGGGAGAGGGAGAGAGAGCATTTCTGTTCAAAAATACAATTGGGATATCCATAATTTGCTAAAGAAGAGCATGCCACACATAAAGAACCAGAAAGGAATAGTGGAAAATGTGTGGGATTTTAATGGCAAAGTTCTAGCTCCAAAAGGCTCAGAACATGAAATAGGCAAGAAGGGGACAAAGTCCAGTGGTACCTTGGTTCACAAGCTTAATTCCCCCCGCACTTCTGGCCTCAAATTAAACTGAATGAGAACTGAATCAAATGCTTTGTCAACCTTATGGGGAAATTTGACTTGGATCTCATCCAGTTTGGTTTGCAGCCAGAAATGGAAAGAATTAAGTTTGTGAACCAAGGTACCGCTGTACCTACCTTCAAATAATGACCATTTCTAGGGTGGCCACCACACTAGTGGCTTCTCTGTACTTCCGGGTCGCAGATGAAATTCAAAAGAAGCAAGGTTAGCAAAACATTTTCACAGCAAGCAGCCTGCTGAGTTCTCATCCTTTGAGAAAGGAGTCACTAACTTCTGCCTAGACGTGGCATTGGTCGCCATCAGCAGACTGGGGGTCCATTCTGGAAGGGAGTCCCAGGTTTCTGCTATCCTGTCCTTGGTAGTTCAGCCTTTATTTGGACGGCCGCATGGCAAGGCTATTGGACAGGAGTGGGTAAAGCCAGCTGCCTGGATGCGATCCATGGTCCCCAGAGTGGGGCTGTCCTACATACTGGTCCCGTACGTAGTTATCTCTCTACCACAGCAAAACTCCGTTCACGGGGGGAGATGGCCAGCAAGCAAGGCAGCAAACGTCACTAAGCAGGGACAAATAGCAGCAGCTAGCCATAAAGGATAGGTGGGAAAAGCTGAGTATCTGGACAAAAATTGTTTGCACAAATATCTCAGAAATCCCGCCCACATTTCCCAATGTGCAGATGATATCGTTATTATTTTTATTGTGATGATTCTCTCAGAATGGCAAACGTCTTGGAGTTTGCTTTCTTCTGTTGCAGTAGAGGGCAAATTCACCTGAGGCTCTTTGACATATGTGATTTGCCACAATGGCACTCGGATGTGTGTCTAGGGACCTAGGTGACACAAATCACTATAAAACGTGCATACTTTTTCAAGTATCTCTTAGTATTTTGCGTTTGGAAGTCTTTGTCAGCTTCCTTTGTAGTCTACACAGTACAGCCAAGAGGAAACATTTCAAAAATACCGTCCGTCATCTCTAGCTGCGCAGAGGTTTAACGACAGGGGCTAAGACAGGTGTAAGAGTCTAGAAAAGCTATATTTTTCAAGTATGTATCATTAGAGAATTAAACAAGAGCTGACAAACTTTCCTTGAATGAACCATTTCCTGTCACCCAACAGGGACATGGTAGATAGGTGAAATCACCTTTAACCTGAAAGTTTTATTTTTGTTTGCATTTATACTTTCTGGACTCCAGGAGTCTTTCTTTCACAGAAGCTGTCAGTACGCTCCCAGGTGAGAATGTAGTCCCTCTGGTTTATCTTTAGAGAAGGCCCTCATGTGCACTGGGGTGAGGATGAACACCAAAAGTACTGTGATGTCTTCCAGGCTGATGAATTATTAATGTGTTAGAACCTGAGAGTGAATTGGAAAAAAAAAGTGTGAACTGAAAACAAAACTATAATTATAAAACAGTAATTATAAAAACATCTCTAAGTTTCCTAAGTTAGATGAATTCTCATTATTTCTCTTCTCCCAGGAACTAACAGCATTAATGGCATATTTGGAAGGTGATGGATTACTTTGCAAAAGTTTGCTTCTCTTTTCATTAAATAAGCTCTGTTTTATATTTTCATTTCTGGGCTTATGAAATTGTCACTTTTCCGGATATAACCAGAAAGTAGCTATGGAATTTAAAATGTAATTGTAATAGCTGGATAGAAAATTGAAGGAGGTGGGGAGCAGTGCTGTTCTCTTGAGGTAATTTGAGAACATGTGCATGCAAATTAAGAAAACTTATTTCACTAAAATTAAAATTCTGATTATCATACATTAGGCTCTATTTAAGGGATGACCACATTTCTGCCTTATCTTTCAAAGAAAGAAGATAAAATGAGAAACAGTATTTTGAGGTCCTAGTCTAACAGAATATCATTCTCTGAAGTTGGCAGGATATTAATACTGTAACATGAACAGCAAAACAACAACAAAAAAGCTAAAAAACAAGTTACAACTTAAAACAAAGGAGTCAAAATGCCAATTAAGAACTTCAGATTTTAATGGCTTTGGGAATTTAAAAAATCCTTCACATCTTTGCATTTTCTTTTCATGTATAGCCTTGAGAATTTTCTCTTTTGGGGTGGGGGTACTGGGGATCGAACTCGGGTCCTTGCACTTGCGCAGCAAGCAGCAAAACCACTGAGCCAAATCCCCGGCCCCGGGAATTTTCAAAATGGTTTTTTTCCCAAAATTCTTCATTGTCCACCTTTTATGTCTTCTGGTGATGCTGGAACGGCACAGCACACACACACGTACACGCAGACCCAAACAGAAGGAAAGAAAACCAGCACCAGAGTCACTGAGCCCTTGGAAGCATCTGTTGCACACACACACAGCTACAATTACTGCTTCCAAACACTCCAGAAAAATACCCGAGCAAGAAAAGCAAGGTTGAAAGAGGGAGTCTTTTGTTATTCTCAAACCAGAAGCCCATCCTCTGAGATGTCTGGAGTCCAGCTATTGGCAGAACAATTCTGCAAGGAGCTCAGGAAAACTCCGCTTTTCTGTGAGATGAGCAGAAATCGGGGCGGGGGGGGGGGGCTTAAATCAAAGCAATTTATAAAAGGATTTTTAAAATGCTCTGATAAATGTTAACACTCATGCTAATGTGTTAAATGATTATATGGAACAATGCAGTGGGGGTGCACACCTGCAATCCCAGGACTCTGGGAGGCTGAGGCAGGAGAATGAGTTTGAGCCTAGCCTTGGCAATTCAAGGACTTAATGAGATCCCCTCGTAAAATTAAAAAGTTTTTAAAGGGCTGTGGATTTAGCTCAGTATGAAGGCCCTGGACTCAAATCCCAGGACTGATAACAAAAAATTCAAAGATGAGTCATGGATACATTTCTTTTTGCATTTCAACAACTCACTGCAGTAATTTGTATACATTGCTGTCCCTCCCTCCAGGAGGGAGGCAGGAAGCACATCTCATATCTTAGGGTTCTCGGGACCTCCAGCTCCTAAAGACAATGGTGTCTGGCAGATTCTTATGGGTTGGAAGCAGAGTTCTGAGGATGCAGGTTCATGGCATGGTGCTGAGGGACTGACAGTTTTACGGCTTTTCCCACCACAAACCCTCACTCTGTGACACATGAGTGGCCTCCCAGGTGCCCACCAGAGGCAGGAAGGCAGCCTGTTCCCCTCACCACTCGGGGCCTCCCCACACTCCACAGTGGAGATTCCCACTCTTGTCTTGCACTCTCGCCTTTAACACACGGAACACAGGGTCATTTCACAGAAATATTTGGGAATGTGACCACTGGGGCTTGAGTTTCTGCTAGGAGGCCTTGATTCTCTCACTTCCAGACCTTAGTTTTCTTATCCAGAAAAGAAAAATGGCACTCCCGACCTAGCAGAGCTGTTGCCAAGGTCAGACAGATATTTTATGGGACTTTGTCAACCCCAGAAAATTATCAAACGCAATACTAAATACCTCCTGCCCTGTGACCCTGTAATAAGTGGGGTCCTATGTGAGCCACATGTGGACAGCCTCCTTCCTCCTTCTTCTACACATCTGGGGCTCTTTCTCATGGTGGTGGGTTGGGGGAAGGGGGAAAATCTACCAAAAAGCATTAGACCGTTGCTGGGAATGTGTGTGTTACTTTTCTCTCGTTGCCGAGACAAAATATCCAACACCCAAAGTTAGAGGGGAGGGGTTTATTTAGGTCACAGTTTGTAGAGCTTTCAGTCCTTAATCAACTGGCTCCAAGGCAAGGTAGCAGAGGAGCAACAGTTCATGACAGTGGAAGACAGCAAAAGCAACAAGGGACCTTAACAGTTTCTTCCTGCCTCTTTTATCTTATTCAGACTACTGGGATTAGGGTGGTACTAAACCAATCACTCATGTGTAGTGGTTTAGTAATCACATGCCCTTAATCCCAGCATCACACACTCTAGACTCAGCAACCTCGAAAATAGCCTATGACCACATGAGGCTTTGAGGGGACATCTAGACACACACCATAACAGAATGTAAATTAGTACAGCCATTAAGGAAATCAGTATAAAGTTCCTTTAAAAGCTATACCACTCTTCAGTCTGTTTCTGAAAGAATTAAAGTCAGCCTACCCATGTGTACTGTGGCACAATTCACAGTAGCTAAGCTACAAAAACAGCCTGGGTACCCATCAACAGATGAATGAATTAAGAAAATATGGCATAGGGGCTGAGAGGTCCTTGGCCGTCTGGAGCCCCTCTCCATCCGGCTCGCCATGCCACCTGAGACCAGCGAGTTGGTGAGGACCCCTTGACACACCCACTGGTGACCAGCTTAGCTGTGTGGGTGCCTACAAAACCCCCACCCCACCCCCACCAACTCCCTGCCTCTGGCCTCCTGGTTGTGCCGCTACCTGGTTCCACACTACAGGAGCACAGCAGGGCATAAAGGCCATTGTCCTGAGCTGCAGATGTGAACAACAGACAGAGGGCCTCTCTCAGGCTCCTTGGTGAAAACTGAAGCCCACTGGAAAAGTGAAGAGAATCTTTGCAGTAAATGCACACCAGACCACCATACTTGCTAAGTTGGAGGGATCATCACCTCCCATCCGAATCTGGACTATCTTCAAGGGAAGGGCAGCTAGAACCTGCAGTAGAACCTTGCAGAGTTCAACCCTGCAGGAGGACCGGGAGCTCAACTTGGGACTTGCAGCCAGAAATCTGTCTAAATCTCACAGGTCTGTGACTGGCTTGCTGAGACTCACTGACTTATATCTGCACACTGCTGCCCACATTGTCTATTGTGACAGCAGAGACATACCCTGAAAGAGGCTCTTCATTTTTATTTGTTATTTTCAAAATTATTATTTTTTTTCTCTTATTTTTAATTTTTTTCTACTCTTTTCAAATTTTTATTCTTCTCTTTTTTCTTTCTTTTCTCTTTTCTTTCTCTCTGTCTCACTTGCTCCCTTACTGTCCCACATTGTTCTTCATCTCCCTTTGTGTTCCTGTTCTGGCCCTAATTCATATTTCTTTTTCATTTTTCTTTTCTTCTCTTTTTCTTTCTCTCGCCTGTGTCCTCTGGCCTCACTGCTAACCTTCCCCTATCCTTCTACCTACCTATCCCTCCCTCCCCAACTCTTTCTAACTCTCCACCCCGAAGGGTAAAGATGCTATATTGAAGAGTTTATTCACTTTAAACATGTTGGGTTGGTCCTCGATTTTGATTTAATTCACACAGTTAAAGGTGATAGATTAATAACTACCACAAATTGTCATTTTCTAAGATGTACTTGATGCTATGTTGTTGCTGATTGTATCACTTGGGCTAAGGTGTTGTGGTTGAACTAATCAGTTGTCCTTCCTGGTATAAGGAAAATGAGATAGCCTCAGAGCCATTAGAGACTCAAAACCTAAAGACCAGCTATATCTGGAAGACACCTCTGAGAAGCAATCATTCCATAAGGGTTCTAAATACAAGCAACAAAGATGCTTACAATCAGCAACTTTGAAGTATCAACCCAGGAATTAAACCAATGACAATACCAAAAACAAAAATGAGAAAATATTTAAGCAAGGCACAAACTCAGACTTTCACCCCACAAAAGGCAAATTCTGGGGGAAACGAGGTGGAAAAGTCTGATAATCAACCACCTGGACACCCTGCACAGATAGCACAGGAAGTAACAAAACAGATGAATGAGGCTCTAGAAAAATTCAAAGCAGAAATAATCTCCCAGATAACTACGGAGATGGTGAGCAGAGTGAAAGACAGGATTAGAGGCTCTAGAACAGAAACAGATAAAAAAAAAATAGATGAGCTCAAAAACATGCTGGAAGCCAGGAATGCCCAGCATAAGAAAGAAAAGGAAACCATGATCGCCCAACATAAGAAATGGAATCCATGAAAAAGATTCAAACAGATATCCAGGAGATTAAAAACTCCATTGAAAGTATGCACAGCAGATTAAGGGAATCTGAAGATAGAATATAAGATATAGAAGACAGGATTGTGGTTAGTGACCACGAAAACAGAGATTTCTTAAAAATAGCAAGGGACCACGAGAAATCAATCCAGCAGCTGCTAGATGTTGCAAAGAAGAATAACATAAGACTGATAGGAGTCCATGAAAAAACAGGGGAAAGTATAATTGACATTAAGAAAAACTGTTCACAAAAGTAATAGAAAATTTCCCGGAGGTACAGAATTGGACATACAGATAAGTGAGGCATACAGAACTCCAACTAGCCATGATCAAAAAAAAGCTACATCTAGACATATAATAGTCAAGATTCCAGAAACCCAACAGAAGAACAAAATCCTACAAGCAGTTAGAGAAAAGAAACAAATCACCTACAAAGGAAAGCCCATCAGAATCACAGCAGACTTCTCAACACAAACCCTCAACTCAAGGAGAGCCTGGAGTGAAGTATTTCAAGCCCTAAAGGAAAATAACTTCCAACCTAGACTCTTCCATCCTACAAAATTATGTTTCAAAATTGATGGGGAAACTAGAAAATTCCACGACAAAGAGCACCTAAGAAATTTCATGACTATCAAACCAGCACTCCAAACAATTCTAAACAATATCCTACAAAAAGACAATGAAGGTCACAACTCCATGAGGCTCAACAGAGGGAAGCCACCAGGCAAGGTAAGAAACTAAAGGGAAAAGGGGAAAAATAAGAAATAAAAGAGCCAACAACAGTAAAACATCATGACAAGGATGAGTTAATATCTATCAATTATAACCATCACCGTTAATGGCCTCAATTCACCAATCAAAAGAAATAGACTGGCAGAATGGATTAAGAAGCAAAATCCAACAATATGCTGTATCCAAGAAACTCCTAACTCAAAAAGAAATTCATAGACTGAAAGTAAAAGGATGGAAAACAGTTCTCCATGTGACAGGAACCTGGAAAAAAGCAGGGGTAGCAGTCTTATTTGCAGACAAAGTAGATTTCAAACCAAAACTAATTAAGAGAGACAAAGATGGTCCCTACATCCTTGTGAAGGGAAGAAAATATGGCCTATATACTGTGGAGTTTTATTCAGCCATAAGGAATAATGAAATTATGCTATTTGTGGGAAAATGGATGGAACTGGAGCACATCATTTTAAGTGAAATAAGTCAGACTCAGAAAGTCAAATACCACATGTTTTCTCTCATGTGAGGAAGGGGGGGATAGGGGACAGAGAGAGAGAGGAGTGGGAACATGAAATTTGAAGGGAACATGAAGTTAGAGAAGAGGAAGGCGACGGTGGAGGGGGTGAGGAAAGAGAGAGGGACTGGGGAAATGATCAAAATATGTTTCATCATATACAAATACGCCAAAATGAAACCCACAGGTCCCTATATCTAATATGCACTAATAAAAAGTAATACAGGGAGGGCTGGGGATTTAGCTCAGTGGTTTCACCACCTGCCTCACAAGCGCAAGGACCCAAGTTCGATTCCCAGTATCAAAAAAAAAAGTAATACAGGGGGCTAGACCTACTCTTCTGTGACCAATATTAATTCCATCTTACCACTCAGTCCCTGTTGGAGTAAAGTGGTCCATATCCAAATGCATCTTTGTCCCTGCTAGACTCTACGTTCCTTACAGATGGGAGTCATACAGTCTCATCTTTGAAACTGCAGCATTCCACAGGTATCAGCTGACAGACATGATAGTGATTTAATCAGTTGTTTTTTAATTAAAGAGGAAAATAGGGGCCAGGGATTTAGCTCAGTGGTTCCGGTGCCTGCCTCACAAGTGCAAGGTCCCAAGTTCGATCTCCAGTATAAAAAAAAAGGGGGAAAATACATCTGGCATTCACAGCCTGACATTGGTGTTAAAACACTGTCTTCTTATTTTTTTCTATGCAATCTTTATGTATTAGCTATCAAGGAGAAATACTTTTGTCCAATCTTACCTACTGTCAGGGAAAGGCCTCCCCTCATCTCTCTGAAATCACATGTGAAATCTTGAGGAACACAGAAATGGTTACAAGGTGTGACTGAAGGACATAGCTTCTCTGTGGCTTCATTCTGACTAAATCCAGAGTTGATGTATTGGTCAGTTTTTCATTGCTATGACAAAGTATCTGAGAAAAATCACTGCATAATCATGAAACGTTAATTTTGGCTCACAGTTTCAGAGGTTTCAGTCCATGGTTGGTCACTCCATTGCATGTAGCCCTGTGGTGAGGCAGAAACATCATGGCAGAAGTTCATGGTAAAGGAAAGTGCTTTGCCTCATGGCAGCCCAGAAGTAGAGAGTGAGAGAGCCAGAGAAAAGTGTTACCCTGCAAAGTCACAACCCTAGTGGCCTACCCCCTCCACCTAGCCCCACCTCCTAAGAGCCTGTCCAGCTGTGAAGTCAACATTGTTAAGTTTGAAGCCCACTCATTCCTTTGAAATTGTGAAGTCATAAATAGGACAAGAGCTCCAAAACCCTGTCCTGTTAAAAATGGGTTAAAAGTACAGCAAAACTTCATGGCTCTACAGGAAACACCAGATCAAAATACAAATGAATGTCTGTTCTAAAGAAGTCTCACCTCTAAGTATCCTCGCAACTCAGCTGCCTCTCCAAGCATCCTTTAATCCAATCAAGGGGACAATGAGGTTTAACCATCACAGCTGGTTAACATCTGAACTACTTGGTCATTCATAGGTCATCCATGCCACCTTCCCAGATTTTCCAGGAAGTAGTATGGCTAAAGATGTCCACTGACCCCATCCACTACTTACCATACAACCATAAGCTCTCCCGAACACTACGTATTTTTCACATTTCAACAAATTCTGGGCAATGAGGGAGCATGACATATACGTACATTGGGCCCCAGACTTGAAATCTTCTTACAGAAATCATCAGGAGATACAAACTAACTCTAATAAGAGAAAATGTTATGACTCATAGTTTCTTTATTTGGATGTTTTAAAATTTGAATACATTCATGATTTTTTTCAAAATAATAATAAAAATGTCTGAGGTGAGAGTTGTGAAAGGTGAGTTATATTTTTACTTTGATTTTCTAGATGAATGTACTTGAATGAGTCATTTCTATAAGAATCAAGTTGCCTAATCTTAAAAAAGAAGGACAAAAGTGTTCTGTAGGACCAGGTTATTTCTGTAGATAGGTGCTATAGTTTGGATGTCCAGTGCCCTCCACAGGCCCACGTGGTAAAGACTTGGTCTCCAGAGTTGTGTTATTGGGAGGTGGTGGAGCCTTTAAGAGGTGGAGCCTAGTGGGAGGAAGTGAGGTCATGGGGGAGTGGCTTTGAAGAGGATTGTGGGACACTGACTCCCTTGCTCTTTCTGGCGGAGCCATGAGATGAGTGGTTTTCCCTGCCACACGTACCCATCCATGGACCCCAAAACAACAGGGCCACTAGAACCCCCCAATTGTGAGCCCAAATCAATCTTTTCTTTTTACAAGTTGTTATAGTAATGGAACCTGACCAACACAGAAGGTGTCTTAGGCTGGATTTCCTAGAAGCGAAGTTGGAATGGAGTTTCCTGCGTGCG
>NW_028258486.1:300000-378172 GCF_053883595.1 Heterocephalus glaber
CTTTATATTTTTCCTGACTTTCTTGGGGGCCTAGAGCTATGTGAGTGCCTGTAATATTTCTATCTAGTATTTAACTGTCTATGGTATTTCTCCCTTTGAGAAATATCCTGAACCACCAGGAGAGGAAAAGGGGTAATTACCATTCTGGCTACTTTAGGATGAAGGGGATTATAGTTGTGATCCATAGACAGAGATATTCTCTAAAAGGTTTATGTAAAGGCCCTTGATAGACATGAGGCATTCTTGTCTTGGTAAAGTATATAGCTTTACACCTGGAGAAGACAAGGCCAAAGAAACAATTAAATATATATGGGCCAAACAATAAGATTAACAAGACCATTATGAATATAATAAACAAATATTTCCATCAGGAAGAGCCTTCCACAAATATGATAAGGAGGAGATCCAGGGAATTTCATAATTCAACATAGCATTAACCTGTCATTTAATATCTTGAACAGCCATTGAGATATTAGCAGAAATACCAGGAATGTACATGGAACATTCAGCTCTTATAACTGCACAAGTGCCCACATGGTGCTGCTTTCAGGATGTCAAAGGTAATTGGATTTTGTGGGGTGGCTTGTCTCATTAATTTTACCTTCTCAGGAAAGAGAGACCAGTCAAGCTTTCATTTAAAGCTCATTGTGTATAGTTAGTTAAGGTCTTAATATGTTGTATGAAATCCTCTAGTTCTGGGGAAAGAACAAAGATAGAAGACAAATGATCATACCAGTGAAACACACTTCTAGACTATCAATGTTGTAGGTGGCATAAGTTTGCAGATTTGTCAATATCTTTGACACTCCTGCTTTGCAACCATACAAATCCCTTTGTGCATCACCTTATGCATCTCAAGGATAGCCAGGGCCATGAATTGGTTCCACAGGACCAGTGAGCACAACTGGGGTCTTCTCATTTAATTCCATGGTGACTAAATCACTCTGATATAAATCAGTCCTTGACCTGTAAAGTTATAGAGCCTATTCATTCCTCTGCGAGTGTCAATCCTAAGTATTTAGTAGAGTTAGGCCAATGAGAAGAGGAGTGATTTCTTTCTTCTCAACATTAGGATGTTTTTCTATTAAGTTGAATAAAAGTCACAATTAACTACATATAATCATCTCATATCTGAAAGTAGCTATCTTAATATCTATGATAATTTTCTCTCAGGATAAGACCTTTGTTTGTACTTAACAGGGGTTTTACTAGTGTCTGTAGAGAGGCTTTAGTGGAAATTTTTGAAAACATTCAATTATTCCCAGAACCATAAAATGGAGTTAATAGGCCACTCAGTTACCTTATAATTGTAGGATAAACTATGAACCATTGAACTTTTTGTGTCTCATCAATGTAGTCTCGTAGTTTATTCCAGTCATTTCCTTAAAGTGGGGATACAAAGTGGGGATACCCAGCAAAGAAGCCTTGATATAGTTGACAAAGGGATCAGGCCACATATCCAGATTTGTTTGTTATAACAAAGCTGCATTTTCCTGTGTCCATACTAAAAACGAGTTGCTATTTCCTTTAAATGGTGAAATAATTAGTAAAAGGTCTAACAGTAATATCTTTGGTTACTTATATGAATACTTTGTCTTTCTTTTGAATAGGAATTTTAAGTCTTCTAAGGGTTCTTGGGAATATTTGGATGGTTGTCCACATTTAATATCTCTTGTTCCCAGGGCTCGAATTGAGTATGGTATATCTATGAGTCCAGGCCTGCTATCTTCACAGCTAATTCAGTTGACAGGATCATGGTGCATAGCCCTTCCCAAGTTGGTCCTGAGGGAAAAGATGATAAACGAAGAAGTTTCATGAGCAGTAAACCTCTGGGTTGGAGTATGAGATTTCTCATCTCTTTAGGCTGAATTTCTGTTAGCTGTTGAAAGACTGTTAGAATTGGATTTAGTAAGGTATCTCTTTCTGTATCAAAGGGGAAATCATTAGTGAGTAATGGACAGACATGAACTGAGAACAGAATTTCAAGTATATTCTTTATTTTGATAAGAGCAAATGGTAGTAAGCAAGGGCAATGTAGGTGGGTGTCTTGAGCCATTTTTCAAGAGGTCTCTTTAGGGCCCTACTAAAGATGTCTCTTTAGGGACTGTTCTTTGTTTTTTGTTTTGTTTTGTTTTGTTTCTTTTACTTTTCCAGATGATTGTGTTCTCCATACACAATGAAAGTGAGAGGGAATGTCCAATGACTGAGAGATACCCTGTCTGACTGTTACTTAAAAAAAGGCCCTTTAGCGCTCTATAAGTTCTTAGGAAGTCAAAACCTGTGGATGATATTTTTTTACTTTCTTTATTGGTACTTTTTAGGTGTACAATTTGTTTACATTTATCATTGGGTATTTGTACTTGTACATGATATATCTTGGTTCTTATTTTTTTGCCCATTACCTGTGCACCCTTCAACCCCTCCAACCTTTCCTATTTACATAGATTTCATTTCCATTTTTTTTTCTTTTCTCATAGTTTTTCCTTTACCTCTTTTCCCTTCCCCTTCTGGTCTCTTCACTCCTTCATCTTTGGACCATTTTTTCCTATTTCAAATGATCAATTATTCATTTTAATCATTTTACCCTTTGTTTGCACTATCAGTTTCTCACACTAGAGAAATTATTTGGTATATACACGTGTGTGTCCTATTTATTTTACTTAAGAGTATGGTCTCAATATGCATCCATTTAGCTATAAATGACTATAGTGTTTCATTCTTTATGGCTAAGTAGTACTCCACTTTCTTTT
This sequence comes from Heterocephalus glaber, assembly GCF_053883595.1. Taxonomy (NCBI): domain Eukaryota; kingdom Metazoa; phylum Chordata; class Mammalia; order Rodentia; family Bathyergidae; genus Heterocephalus; species Heterocephalus glaber. Next base: position 302,751 of record NW_028258486.1, read on the forward strand.
TAAAAACCCACACTTTCTTTATCCAGTTCCCAGTTGATGGGCTCTTGGGCTGCTTCCAAATTTTAGGTATTACAAACTGTGCCACTATGAACATGGGTGCACATATATCACTGTGGTATAATTTTTAATTCTTTTGGGAATATACCCAGCAGGGGAATAGCTGGGTCAAATGGGACCTCTGGTCCTAGTTCTTTGAGGTATCTCCATACTGACTTCTACAGTGGTTGCACCAGTCTGCACTCCCACCAAAAATGGAGGATTCCTTTCTCCCCATAACCCCACCAACAATTTTTATTTGTTGATTTCTTGATAGCAGCCATTATTTATGGGGAACGGTGGAATCTCAGTGTTGTTTTCATCTGCATCTCTCAAATGATGAGTAATGTTGAACATTTTTTCATATATTTGTTTGCTGCTTTTAATTCTCTTTCTGAGAAATGTCTGTTTATTTCAGATGCCCATTTTTGAATTCGGTCTTTGAATTTGGGGGGGTCTGATTTTTTTCATTTTTTTTATATATTCTAGATAGTAGTCCTTTGTCTGAGGTACATCTGCTAATTTTTTTCCTATATTGTAGGCTGTCTGTTAGCTCTGTTGGTGGTATCTTTTGCTGTGCAGAAGCTTTTTAATAAGATGAATCCCAGTTGTTGATTCATTCTGCTATTTCCTGTACTGCTGAGGCTTTGTTCATGAAGTCTTTTCCTATGCCAATGTCTTCAAGAGTTCTACCTAACTTATCTTCCAGCAAGTTTAGTGTTTCTGTCTTAATATTTAGATCTTTAATCCACTTCAACCTTAGTTTACTGCATGGTTAAAGGTATGGGTCGAGTTTTAATCTTTGGCAGGTTGAAATCAAGTTTTTCCAACACCATTTATTAAATAGGCTATCTATCCTCCAATGATGGTGGTTGTCTCCTTTGTCAAAGATGAGGTAGCTAAGTATGTCTGGAGTTGTTTCTGCACCTTCTAGTCTATTCCACTGATCCTCAGGTCTGTTCCTTTTCCAGTACCATGCTGATTTTATCACAGTAGCTTTGTAGTGTGGTTTCAAGTTGGGGATTGTAGTACCCCAAGCCATTCTTGGGATTGTTTAGAATTGCTTTAGCTATTCTAGGTTTCTTCTGGTTTCAAATGAATTTTTGGATTGTCTTCTCTAGTTCTGTGAAGTATACTTTTGGAACTTCAATTGGCATTGCATTGAGTCTATATAGTAGTTTTGGAAGTATGGCCATTTTCTTTATGGGTTCTTCCTACTCAGGAGCAAGAGATGTCTTTCCATTTTCTTGTATCCTCTTTGATCTCTTTTTTCAGAGTGCTATTGTTTTCAGTGTAGCGGTCTTTTGGCTGCTTTGTTAGGTTTATTCCTAGATATTTCATTTTTTTGGATGCCATTGTAAAAGAAATTGTTTCTCTAATTTCTCTCTCAGTGAGTCTGTTATTTGTGTACAAGAAGACTATTACTTTTTTAGTGTTGGACTTGTATCCAGCTACTCTACTGAATCTGTCAATGAAGACTAAAGGTCTTCTGGTGGAGTTTTTTGGGTCTTCTATGTAAAGTATCATATCATGATCAAATAAGGACAGTTTAAATCCTTCTTTTCCTATCTTTATTCCTTTTATTTCTTTCTCTTTTCTAATTGCTTTGGCTAATGTTTCCAGAACTATATCAAACAGGAGTGGTGATAGTGGGCATCCTTGTCTTGTTCCTGATTTTAGTTTGAAAGTTTTCAATTTTTGACCATTTAGTAAGATGTTGGCTGTTGGTTTTTCATAGATAGCCTTAATCAGGTTAAGATAAAGACGTTCTATTCCAACTTTCTGTAGAGGTTTTATCATGAATGGGTGCCAGATTTTGTCAAATGCTTTTCCTGCATCTATTGAGATGATCATATGGTTTTTGTCCTTGACTCTGTTAATATGGTATATTGCATTTATTGATTTACAAGTGTTGAACCATCTTTGCATGCCTCGGATAAATCTGACTTGGTCAGGGTGTATGATCTTTTTGATCAACCTCTGTATTCTGTTTGCTGGTATCTTGCTAAGGATGTTTGCATCTATGTTCATTAGGGAGGTTGGCCTGTAGTTCTCTTTTTGCATTGTGTCTTTCCCTGGTTTTGGAATCCAAGTAACACTTGCTTCCAGGAATGAATTTGGAAGTATTGTTTCCCTTTCAATATCCTTGACGAGTTTAAAGATTAATGGCCTTAGTTCTTCTTTAAATGTCTTGTAAAATTCAGCAGTGAAGAGATCCAGACCAGGGCTTTTCTTTGTTGGTAAATATTTTATTACATTTTCAGTTTCACTCATTGTAATTGGAGTGTTTAGAATATCTATATCTTCTTAATTTATCTTTGGCAATTGGTATGTGTCTAGGAATCTGCCCATTTCTTCTGTGTTTTTCATTTTATTGAAGTAGAGGTTCTCGAAGTAGGTATTGATGATCCTCTGGATTTTTGTTGAATCTGTTGTGATGTCAGCTTTTTCATTCTTAATTGCATGTATTTGTGCCTTTTCTTCCTTTTTTTGATAAGATTGGCTAAAGGTTTATCTATTTTATTTATTGTTTTATAAAACCAACTCTTTGATTCATTGATTTTTTTGTATTGTTCTCTTAGTCTCCACTGCATTGATTTCTGCCCTGATCTTTATAATTTCCTCTCTTATACGAGCTTTGGATTCATTATGCTCTTCTTTTTCTAGGAGCTTAAGATTCTGCATTAGGTTACTTATATGAGTTTTCACTGTTTTCTTAATATGGGCATTAACTACTATGAATTTCCCATGTAGAACTGGTTTCATAGTGTCCCATAGATTCCTGTATGTTGTACTGGCATTTTCATTTACTTGTAGAAACTGTTTAATTTCTTCTTTAATTACTTCTGTGATGCATTGGTTTTTCAAGAGTGTGTTATTCGATTTCCATGTGTTTGTTGTGGTTTTGCAGTTTCTTATGTTATTGATCTCCAATTTTATTGCACTATGTTCTGATACTATACAGGGGTAACTTTAATTCTTTTACATTTACTTAGACATGTCCTATGAGCTAGCATGTGGTCTATTCTCTAGACTGACCTGTGTGTAGCCAAAAAGAGAGTGTATTCTGATTTTGTGGGGTGGAACACTCTGTAAACACCTATTAAGTCCATTTGTTCAATAACTTGGTTCAGTTCTAGAATTTCCTTGTTAACTTTTTGTCTAGATGATCTGTCTATTTGTGATACTGAGGTATTGAGGTTTCCCACTACAATTGTGTTAGTGTTTATTTGGTTTTTCGTGTCTATTAATATTTGTTTTGTATAGTTGGGGACATTTGTATTTGGTGTATATATATTGAGGATTGTCATCTCTTCCTCTTGGATTGTTCCCTTCACAAGGATGTAGTGACCAGCTTTGTCTCTCTGAATTAGTTTTGGTTTGAATTCTACTTTGTCTGCAAATAATATTGCCACCTCTGCTATCTTCTGGGTTCTTGTGTCATGGAGAACTGTTTTCCATCCTTTTAGTTTCAGTCTATGAGTTTCTTTTTGAGTTAGGTGTGTTTCTTGAATACAGTATATTGTTGCCTTTTCCTTTTTAATCCATTCAGCCAGTCTTTTTCTTTTGATTTGTGAATTGAGGCCATTAACATTGAGGGTTATAATTGATAGATATCGATATTTCCTTGTCATGTTGTTTTACTTTTGTTGGCTCTTTTATTTCTTATTTTCCCCCCTTTCCCTTTAGTGTCTTATGTTGCCTGATGGCTTCCCTCTGTTGGGCCTCATGGAGTTGTGACCTTCATTGCTTTTTTCTAGGATATTGTTTAGAATTGCTTGTAGTGCTGGTTTGGTGTTCATGAAATTTTTCAGGTGTTCTTTTCCATGAAAGTATCTAATTTCCCCCGTTGATTTTAAAAGATAATTTTGCAGGATATGGCAGCCTAAGTTGGAAGTTATTTTCTTTTAGGGCTTGAAATACTTCACTCCAGTCTCTTCTTGATTTGAGGGTTTGTGTTGAGAAGTCTTCTGTAATTCTGATGGGCTTTCCTTTGTAGGTGATTTGTTTCTTTTCTCTAGCTGCTTATAGGATTATTTTTTCTTTTGGGTCCCTGGGATCTTGACTATTATATGTCTAGATGTAGATTTTTTGATCATGGCTAGTTGGCGTTCTATATACCTCATTTATCTGTATGTCCATTTCTCTACTTCTCTCTGTGACGTTTTCCACTATTACTTCTGTGAACAGTTTTTTATGTCAATTGTGCTTTCTCCTGTTTTTTCATGAACTCCTATCATTCTTATATTATTCTTTGCATCATCTAGCAGTGGTTAGATCATGTTCTTGTGGTCGCTTACTATTTTTTAGAAATCTCTCTTTTCATGGTCTCTAACCATGATCCTGTCTTCTATATCTGATATTCTATCTTCAGACTCCCTTAATCTGCTGTGGATACTTTCAATGGAGTTTTTGATCTCCTGAATATCTGTTTGAATCTGTTTCATGGATTCCATTTCTTTCTTATGCTGGGCATTCATGGCTTCCAGCATGTTTCTGAGCTCATCTATTTTCTGTCTGTTTCTGTTCTAGATCCTGTAATCATGACTTTCACTCTTCTCACCATGTCTGTATTTATCTGGGAGATTATTTCTGCTTTGAATTTTTCTAGAGCTTCATTCATCTGTTTTGTTACTTCCTGTGCTATCAGTTCAGGGTATCCAGGTGGTTGGTTATGGGACTTTTCCATCTCATTTCCCCCAGGATTTGCCCGGATGGAAGTCTGAGTTTGTGCCTTGCTTAAATGTCTTCTCATTTTTGTTTTTGGTACTGTCCTTGGCTTAACTCCTGGGTTGATAGTTGGAGATTGCTTATTGTAGGCATCTTTGTTGCTTGTAATTAAAACACTTATGGAATGATTGCTTCTCAGAGGTGTCTTCCAGATATAGCTGGTCTTTAAGATTTGAGTTTCTAATGACTCTAGGGCTATCTCAATTTCCTTATACTAGGAAGGTTCATTGACTAGATCAGTAACAACACTTAAGCCCAAGTGATAACACCAATGCATCAAGTACATCTTTAAAATGACATTTTGTGATAGTTATTAATCTATTATCTTTAGCTGTGTGGATTAAATAAAGATTGAGGACCAACCCAACATGTGGTAAATAAACTCCTCAATATAACAACTTTAGCCTTTGGGATGGGGAGTTAGAAGGGGTTGGGGAGGGAAGGACAGATGGGTAGAAGGATAGCAGAACATTAGCAGTGTGTCCAGAGGACACAGGTGAGAAGCAAAAAGAGAATAGGAAAATAAAGAAGAACTCTGAATGAGAACCAAAACAGGGACAAAAAGGAAAGATAAACAATGTGGGAAATCAAGAGAGTGAGTGTAAGAGAAAGAGAAAGGAAAGAGAAAAGAAAGAAGAAAAGAAAAAAGGAGAGAAAAACAAATATTTGCAAAGAGTAGGAAAAATAAAGATAAGAAGAGCAAAAGAAAAGAGAAAAAAACCCAAACTTATAATACTAATTTTGGAAATAAAAAATAACAATGAAGATGAAGGGCCTCTTTCGGGGTATATCTCTGCTGTCATAATAGACAATGTGGGTAACAGTATGCATATATAATTCAGTGAGTCTCAGCAAGCTGGTCACAGACCCATGAGATTCGGCAGATTTCTGGCTACAACTCCCAAGTTGAGCTCCCTGTCTTCCTATAGGGTTGAACTCTCCAGAGTCATATTGCAGGTTCCAGCTGCCCTTATTCTGAAGATAGTCCCGGTCCTGATGGGAGGTGAAGATAACACCAACTCAGCCAGTGCAGTGGTCTGTTGGTCCAGTGTCCTCTGCATCTTTGTAGTGTGGAACAAGGTGACTTTACAGAGAAGAGGCCAGAGGAACAGGGGTCGAGGGGTTGTCCAGTTGATTGCTGCTGTGGCATAGGCTGATTCAGCATGTTCCACACAACTCATGACCTTGGTATGGTGTCCACAGACCTGACTGTCTGCAGCAGGCTGATTCTGTGTGTTCTGCAGCACTTGCAACATAGGTACAGCATCAACAGATCCGCTGGTCTGCAGCCAGCTAATTCGGCATGTTTTGTATGACTCATGACCTTGGTACAGCCAATATATATAGTCTTGTAAGTGGCACACATAGCCAGCAGTCATATCCTAGCTGTGGGTTTACTGCCTGGAGAATGCCATGGGGGAATTTAGGTTTTATACAAGGTCTAAGTTCAGAAAATGTTTTGTTTGGGTGGAGTCTGTGAATAATTGTGTGCTGGGTCTGGTTTTGGAGGGGCTAGAGCAACCACGTGGGACCTGTGTCATGGAACTCTTATTTGTGGAGGTTTCCAGACCATTTTTATGGTAAAAAAGTTGTCCTGAATTGCCCTGCCAGACACATTCTATAGTGACCTGAAAGCACTCATAAGGTCCTATTACCCAATCGGGTTGTTGGTGTATTTAATGGTATACACTATTGATTGCAGGTCACCTGTGAATAATTTGGCAGCGTTGGAAGTGCAACCAAGGGGAAGCCAGTATCTCCCTGAGATTTCCTATGGAATTTACTCCCTTTGTGGCAGTAACAGCCTCTGGGGTTAAAACACCCCTCCACTCTGAGGGGAGCATCTATACTTTTGTCCCAGATGTGGGTAGCAACCAGGAAAAAATGTGGATCTAAAATAACTCCTTTCCCCATCCTGCACTCCACATGGCATGACCAACCAGTGGAAGCTGAGAAACCAGACAGCATGAAGCCTCTGGCTCAATTCTAGGCTCTGCTCATGGCATTGTGAGGTCCCAGGTGTGCCTTGGAGATCCTGCCCCATACTGTGCTCCACTTAGCTGTGCCAGCACCTGCAAGGCCCAGTCCTGCTCCCCTCCAGCCCCATCATCTGCATCAACACACACACACACACACACCTGCCCCTGGCCTCCTGGCTCCTCTGTTACCTGGTTCCACACTACAGAGGCACAGGGGACTATAAATTCCCTTGACTTGAGTGCCAAAAAATAGAACAGAACTTAGTAACAGAAAGATAGCCTCTCAGCCTCCTCAATGAAAGCTGAAGGTCAATGGAAAAGTACAGAAAATCTCTAAAATAAAGGCACATCAGACCACTGTACTTGGTAAGTTGAAGGGATTATCACCTGGAATCATCACCTCTCATTGATACCTGCACTATATTCAGGGGAAGGGCAACTGGAAACTGAAGTAGAACTTTGCAGAATTCAACACTGCAGGAGGACAAGGAGCTCAACTTGGGAAGAGCAGCCAGAAATCTGCCTGAATCTCACAGGTCTGCTACTGGCTTGCTGAGACTCATTGACTTGTCTATGCACACAGCTGCCTTTGTTGCCTATTGACAGCAGAGACATACCCTGAATGAGGTTCATCATTTTTATTTTTTGTTATTTACAGAAAAGAAAAAATTGTTTTCTCTTATTTAAAATTCTTAATTTTTACTTTTTTCTACTCTTTTCAAATTGCTACCTTTATTTTTTCTTTCTTTTTTATCCCCCCCCCCCCCCCCGTCTCATTCTTTCACTGTCCCACATTGCTTTTCATCTCCTCATTTGTTCCTTTCTGGACTGAATTCAGATTTCTCCATTTTTTTCTTCTCTTTTTCCTTCTCTTCATTTTCATTAGTGTTAAAGGAAAGTAAATACAGTATCTAGCCTCCCTATTGATGTTAGGTGGTGGTGTTCTCATCTTTTTTCTTTCATTTTGCCTTTTTCTCTGGCCTTTAACAATTTCTTAGAATTTATATTATCTTTCTGTGTCTTCTGGCCTCACTGCTAATCTTTCCTGATCTTTCTACCTGTCCCTCCCTCCCCAACTCCTTCTAACTCCCCAGCCTGAAGGGCAAAGTTGCTATATTGAAGAGTTTATTCATTATAAACATATGGTGGGTTTATCCTCAGTTTTGATTTAATTCACACAGAAAAATGAGATAGATTAATAACTACCACAAATTGTCATTTTCTAAGCTGAACTTGATCCTATGGTATTGGTGTTTGTCATTTGGGCTAAGATGTTGTGATTGATCCATTCAGTTTTCCTTCCTGGTATAATAAAAATGAAATAGGCTCAGAGTCATTAGAGTCTCAAAACCTAAACCCCAGGTATATCTGGAAGACATCTCTGAAAACCAATTATTCCACAAGGTTTTAAACACAAGCAACAAAGATACCAACATTAAGCAATTTTGAAATATGAACTCGGGAATTAAACCAAGGACAGTACCAAAAACAAAAATGAGAAGACATTTAAGCAAGGCACAAACTCAGACTTCCTTACCACAAAAGGCAAATTCTGAGGGAAATGAGGTGGAAAAGTCTGATAATCAACCACCTCGACACCCTGAACTGTTATCACAGGAAGTCACAAAACAGATACACAAAGCTCTAGAAAAATTCAAAGCAGAAATAATTTCCCAGATATCTACAGAGATGAGGATCAGGCTGAAAAACAAGGTTAGAGGCTTTAGAACATGAACAGACAGGAAAATTTATGAGATCAGAAACATGCTGGAAGCCATGAATACCCACCATAAGAAAGAAATGGAAACCATGATCGTCCAATATAAGAAAGAAATGGAATCCATGAAACAGATTCAAACAGATATTCAGGAGTTTAAAAACTCCATTGAAAGCATACAGAGCAGAGTAAGAGAATCTGAAGACAGAATACCAGATATAGAAGACAGGAGTGGGGTTAAGGATCTTGAAAACAGAGATTTCTTTTTTTTGTTTTTGGTTTTGTTTTTACTTCTTTTATTGGTACATTTTAGGTATACAATTCATTTACATTTATCATTGGGTGTTTGTACCTGTACATGATGTATCTTGGTTCTTATTTTTTCCTCATTACCTGTGCACACTTCACCCCTTCCACCCTTCCCTATTTACATAGATTTCATTTCCATTTTTTTTTTCTTTTCTCATAGTTTTTTCTTTACCTCTTTTCCATTCCCCTTCCCCTCCCTTCACGCATTCATCTTTGGACCTTTTTTCCTATATGAAATTATCAATTATTCATTTTAATCATTATAACTCTTGTTTACACTATCAGTTTCTCACACTAGAGAAACTATTCAGTATTTACACATGTGTGTCCTATTTATTTCATTTAAGAGTATGGCCTTGATATGCATTCATTTAGCTATAAATGACTCTAGTTTTTCATTCTTTATGGCTGAGTAGTACTTCATTTTATTTTTAAAAATAACCCCACACTTTCTTTATCCAGTTACCAGTTGATGGGCAATTGGGCTGTTTCTAAACTTTAGCTATTACAAACTAGGCTGCTATGAACATGGGTGCACATATATCTCTGTGGTATAATTCTTTTAATTCTTTTGGGAAGATACCCAGCAGAGGAATAGGTGGATCAAATAGGACCTCAGGCCCTAGTTATTTGAGGTATCTCCATACTGATTTCCACAGTGCTTGTTGTCTGCACACCAAGCAACAATGGAGAAGGGCTCCTTTCTCACCAGAATCATGTCAACATTTGTAATTTGTTGATTTCTTAATAGCAGCCATTTTTTCTGGGGCGAAGTAGGATCTCAGGATTGTTTTCATCTGCATCTCTTGAATGATGTGATGTTGAACATATTTTCATATATTTGTTTGCTGTTTTTTCTTCCTTGTCTGAGAAATGTCTGTTAATTTCAGATGTACATTTTTGAATTGGGTCTTTGAATTTGGGGGGTCTGATTCTTTTCAAATCTTTATATATTTTAGATAGGAGTCCTTTGTCTGAGGTACAGCTGCTAAAATTTTTCCCATATTGTAGGTTGTCTGTTAGCTGAAACAGAGATATCGTAAAGATAGTAAGGGACCATGAGATATCAATCCAACCTCTGTTAGATAATGAAAAGAAGAATAACATAAGACTAATAGTAGTCCAAAAAAAGAAAAAAGTGCAATTGACATAAAAACTGTTCACAGAAGTAATAGTAAAAAATTTCTCAGACAGAAATGGAGAATTGGACATACAGATAAAAGAGGCATATAGAACTCCAACAAGCCCTGATTTAAAAAAATCTACTCCTAGAAATATAATAGATAAGATCCCAGAAATCCATCAGGAGAACAAAATTCTACAGGCAGTTAGAGAAAAGAAACAAATCACCTACAAAGGAATGTTCATCAGAATCATGGCAGATTTCTCAAAACAAACCCTCAAATCAAGGAGAGCCTGGAGTGAAGAATTTTAAGCCCTAAAAGAAAATAACTTCCAATCTAGGCTGTTGTATCCTGCAAAATTATCTTTCAAAATCAATGGGCAAAGTAATTATTTCCACAACAAAGCACACTTGAGACATTTCAAAAACACCAAACCAGCACTCCAAACACTTTTAAGAAATATCCGAGAAAAAGACAATGAAGGTCACCTCTCCATGAGGCACAACAAAGGGAAACCACCAGGCAAGGTAAGACAGTGAAGGGAAAGGGGAGAAAATAAGAAATAATGGAGCCAAAAAAGTAAAACTTTATGAGAAAAATGAGTCAATACCTATGAATCATAACATTCAATGTTAATGTCCTCAATTCACCTGTCAAAAGAAATAGACTGAAAGAATGGATTAAGAAGAAAAATACAGCATTGTGCTGTATGCAAAAATATGCCTAAATCAAAAGGAAATTCATAGATTGAAAGTGAAAGGATGGGGAACAGTTCTCCTGACACAGGAACACAGAAAAAAGCAGGTGTAGCAATCTTATTTGCAGACAGAGTAGATTTAAAACTGAAGCTATTTAAGAGAGACAAAGATGGTCACTACATCCTTGTGAAGGGAACAATCCAAGAGGAAGAGAAGACAATCCTAAATATATATACACCAAATACTAATGCCCCCAAATATACAAATCAAATATTATAGGATCAGTGTTTTTTGTTTGTTTGTTTTAGGAATCGAACTCAAGACCTTGAACTTCCAAGGCAGGTACCAGAATCATTGAGCTAAATTCCTGGCCAAAACAAATATTAATGGACTTGAAAAACCAAATAATCACTAATCCAATTGTATTGGGTGACCTCAATCCCCCACTATCACAAATAGACCGATAATCTAGAAAAAAATTAATAATGAAATTCTAGAACTGAACCAATCTATTGAACAAATGGTCTTAATAGATGTTCCACTCCATAAAATCAGAAATCATATTCTTTTCAGCTGCACATGGGTCATTCACCACAAAAAGATCACATGATAGCTCATAGGATATGTCTAAGTAAATGTAAAGTAATTAAAGTTACTCGGTGTATATTGTCATACCATAGTGCAATAAAATTGGAGGTCAATAACATAAGAAACCTCAAAACTCCCACAAACACATGGAAATAATGTAACACCTTCCTGAACAATGAATGTGTGACAGGAAATTGAAGAAATTAACAGTTTCTACAAGTAAATGTAATGCCAGTACAACATTCAGGAATCTATGGGACACAATGGAAGCAGTTGTATGTGGGAAATTCATAGCAGTAAGTGCCCATATTAGGACAAGAGAGAGAACTCAGTTAAATAACCTAATGGAGAACCTCAATCTCATAGAAAAAGAAGAGCATAACAAACCTAAAGCTTGTACAAGAAAGGAAATTATAAAGATCAGAACAGAAATGAATGCAATGGAGACGAAGAGAATGATACAAAAAAATCAATGAATCAAAGTTTGTTTTTTGAAAGAATAAATAAAATCGATAAGCCTTTAGCCAACCTTATCCCAAAAAGGAAAGAAAAGGCTCAAATCCATGCAATTAATAATGAAAAATTAGAAGTCATAACAGATCCAGCAGAAATCCAGAGGATAATAAATACCTAATTTGAGAACGTGTTTTCTAATAAAGTGGAAAACACAGAAGAAATGGACAGATTCCTAGATACATACGAATTACCAAATTAAATGAAGAAGATAATCAAAACATCCCAATAACAATGAGTGAAATTGAAAATGTAACAAAAAATTTACCAACAAAGTAAAACCCAGGTCCTGATGGCTTCACTGCTGAATTCTACAAGACATTTACAGAAGAACTATCATTACTCTTTAAACTTACCAAGGAAATTGAAAGGGAAGAGAGGCTTCCAAATTCTTTCCTGGAAGGAAGTGTTACTTTGATTCCAAAACTAAGGAAAGAATCAACCCAAAAAGAGAACTACAAACCAGTCTCCCTAAAGGCATTTGACAAAATCCAACACTGCTTCATGATAAAAATTCTACAGAAAATTGGAATAGAAGATCTTTATCTCTAATTAAGGCTACCTATTAAAAGCTAACAGCCAACATCATACTAAATGGCCAAAAACTGAAAACTTTCATGTTAAAATCAGGAACAAGAAAGAATGCTTTCTTTCACTCTCACCACTTCTGCTCAATATTTTTCTCAAAACATTAGCCACAGCAATTAGAAAGAAAAAGAAATAAAAGACATAAAGAGAGGAAAGGAAGAAATTAAACTGTCATTATTTGCTGATGATATACTTTACATAAAGTGGAAAGTCTTCTAGACCTAATTGACAGATTCAGTAGAGTATCTCCATACAAGGTAAACACTAAAAAAAAAATAGCCTTCTTATACAAAAGTAGCAGAATAATTGAGAGAAAAATTCAGGAAATAATTCCTTTTACACTAGCACATAAAAAAGGAAATATTGGAATAAGCCTAACAAAGGAAGCAAAAGACCTCTATACTGAAAATCACAGCACTCTGAAAAAGTGGACTGAAGATGATAGAAGCAAATGGAAAGAAATCCCTTGTTCCTGGATAGGAAGAACCAATACAGTGAAAATAGCCATGCTTCCAAAATTATTATATATGTTTAATGCAATTCCAACAATATACTTCACAGAACTAGAGAAAACAATCAAAAATGCATTTGGAATCAGAAGAAACCTAGAATAGAAAAGAATTCTAGGCAACAGAGACATGGCTGGAGGTATCACAATGCCCAACATGAAACTATACTACAAACTTACTGTGATAAAATAAGCATGGTACTGGCAAAGCAAACAGACCCGAGTATCAGTGGAATAGATTAGAAGATGCAGAAACAACTCCAGACATACTCAGCTACCTCATCTTTGACAAAGGATACTATCACCACCATTGGAGGATAGATAGCCTATTTAATAAATGGTGTTGGAAAAACTGGATTTCAACCTGCCAAAGATTAAAACTCAACCCATACCTTTCATCATGCAGTAAACTAAGATTGAAGTTGATTAAAGATATAAATATTAAGGCAGAAACATTAAGCTTTCTGGAAGATAAGTTAGGTAGAACTTTTGATGACATTGGCATAGGAAAAGATTTTATGTACAAATCTTCTGTAGCATGGGAGCTAGGGCAAAGAATCAACAACTGGCATCTCACCTTGTTAAAATGCTTCTACACTGCAAGAGAAACCACCAACAGAGCTTAGGGACAACCTATAATTTGGGAAGAAATTTTTAAAGGCTGTACCTCAGACAAAGGTCTACTATTGAGAATTGTAAAGTACTGAAAAATATCAGACCCCCCAATTTAAAGACCCAATTAAAAAATAGGAAACTGAAATGAAGTGACATTTTTCAGATAAAGAAGTAAAAATAGCAAATAAATATATGAAAAAAATGTTCAACATCACTGGTCTTTCAAGAGATGCAGATGAAAACAACACTGAGATTCCACCTCATCATGGAAAAAAAATGGCTTCCATTTAGAAATCAACCAGTAACAAATGCTGGTGGAGGTGTGGAGAGAAAGGAACCCTTCTCCATTGTTGGTAGGATTGTAGACTGGGGCAACCACTGTGGAAATCAGTATGGAGATACCTCAAACAACTAGGACCTGAGGTCCCATTTGATCCAGCTATTCCCCTACTGAGTATCTTCCTCAAAGAATTAAAAGAATCATACCACAGTGATATATGTGCACCTATGTTTATAGCAGCACAGTTCATAATAGCTAAAGTTTGGAAACAGCTCAAGTGCCCATCAACTGGAAATTGGATAAAGAGGATTTTTTTTTTTTTATAAAATGGAGTACTACTCAACCATAAGGAATGAGAAACCTGAATCATTTATAGCTAAGTGGATGCATATGGAGGCCATAATCTTAAGTGAAACAAACAGGGCACACACATGAAAATGCTGAATGGTCTCTCTAGTGTGAGTAACTGAAAGTGTGAATAGGTAGTAAAATGAGTAAAATGAATAATTGATAATTTGAAATAGGAAAACGTCTAAAGGTTTTGGGGTGGTGGGAGGGGAAGAGGAAAGGGAAGAAAGGAAATGAGAAATTATAAGAAAAAAATTGAATTAAAATCTATGTAAACAGGGAAGTTTGGAGTGGGTGAAGGGAAGACAGCTAATGGGGGAAAATGAGAACTAAGGCATATTATGTACAGGTACAAGCACCTAATATTAAATGGAAATGTAGTGTATACCTAAAATGTACCAATAAATAATTTAAAAAATAAAATAAAATAACTCCTTATTACCTGTTTCCATTCTGCACAAAATCATTTTTTTGTTTTTGTTTTTGGGAACTGCACTCTACATTTAATTTTGTGCATCCAGTTGACCACCCATGGCCTTTGACCCTTTTAGGGCATGTATCAAATAGAAATCTGGGAGTGGAAAGGGTCTGGCTGATGATGACAGGTGCATCAGTTTCATATAGTTGTTCTTCAAATGTCCAGCATCCCCATTAGTTCATCTGGTTTAGCTGTATCTCACTCTGTTAGAATAAGCAATGTAAAGCACCAAAACAGAAAATGATAATCCAGTAAACGATTATGAATAGACATTTTTGGAAAAGACTCCAGGGTTTTTGGAAAAATTATGGTGTGGATCGCAGAGCACATGGTAGGCTATCAATAATTTCTGCTAGCAGAAGGAATAGAAGTGCAAAGAGAGAGAGGCATCGTACAGCCCCATCCCCATCCAACACTCTCTAAGATGTGGCAACCAGCCAGATGAAACAAGCAGCTTGAAGCTCCTGCTGCTGTTCTGGGCCACGCCCATGGCATGGTGAGGTCTGCTTAGCCGCACAGGCATCTCCAATGCTCAGTGCCCCCCACCCCCGCATGTGCCACCTACCTTCTGGCTTTTCTGCTACATGGTCCCACACTACAGAGGCACAGGAGATTATATAGACCCTTGTCCTGAGCTCCAAAAGATAGAGCAGAACTTAGTACCAGAAAGAGGGCTTCTCAGGCTCCTCAAAGAAAACTGAAGCTCAGCAGAAAAACAAAGAGAACCTCTGGAATAAAGGCACATCAGACCACTCTACTTGGTCTGCTGCTGGCTTGCTGAGACTCATTGATTTATATATGCACAGGCATTCCTCTGTTCCCTACTGTGACAGCAGAGACGTACCCTGAAGGAGGCCCATAATTTCTATTGCTATTTGCAAAAAAGAAAAACAAATTATTTTTAATTCTTAATTTTTACTTTTTTTAGACTTCAAAGTTTTATGTTTCTTTCTTTTCTTTCTTTTATATTTTCTTTCTTTCTCTCTCATTCATTTTCTCACTGTCACACATTGCTCCTCATCTCCCCATTTTTTCCTTTCTGCACTGAATTTGGGTTTCTCCCTTATTGTTTTTATCTTCTCTTTTTCCTTCTCTTGATTATCATTAGGTTTAAAGGAAAGTAAATTTGGTATTTAGCCTCCCTGTTGCTGTTAGGTGATTCTATTCACATCTTTGTTCTTTCATTCTGCCATTTTCTCTTGCCTTTAACAACCTCTTAGAGTTTGCATGATCTTTATGTGTCTTCTGGCCTCACTGCTAATCTTACCTGTTTTTTCTACCTGTCCCTCACTCCCCAACTCCTTTTAACTCCCCACCCCAAAAGGGAAAGATGCTATATTGAAGAGTTTATTCATTATAAACTTATGTTGGGTTGGTCCTCTGTTTTAATTTAACTCACATAGTTAAATGTGATAGATTAATAACAACAACAAATGGTCATTTTCTAAGCTATGCTTGATGCTATGGTATTGATGACTATGTCAACTGGGCTAACGTGTTATGATTGATCTAATTATTTTTCCTTTCTGGTATAAGAAAAATATAATAGCTTCAGAGTCATTAGAGTCTCAAAACCTAAACACAAGCTATATCTGGAAGACACTTTTGAAAAGCAATCATTCTACAAGTGTTTTAAACACAAGCAACAAAGATACCTACATTAAGCAATCTTGAAATATCAACCCAGGAATTAAATCAAGGACAGTACCTAAAACAAATTGAGAAGACATTTAAGAAGGCACAAATTCTGGCTTTCGTGCCACAAAAAGGAAATACTGGGGGAAACGAGGTGGAAAAGTCTGATAGGCAACGACTTGGACACCCTGAACTGATAGCACAAGAAGTAACAAAGCAGATGCATGAGGCTCTAGAAAATTTCAAAACAGAAATAATCTCCCAGATAAATACACACATGGTGAGCAGAGTGAAAGACATGATTGGAAGCTCCAGAGCAGAAACATAAGAAAATAGATGAGATCAGAAACATGCTGGAAGCTGAGATTGCACAGCATAAGAAAGAAATGGAAAACATGATCTTCCAACATAAGAAATAAATGGAATTCATGAAACAGATTCAAATAGATATTCAGGAGAATAAAAACTCCATTGAAATCATCCAGAGCAGACTAAGAGAATCTGAAGACAGAATATTAGATATAGAAGACAGGATTGTGGTTAAGGAATAAAAGCAGAGATTTATTAAAGAGAGTAAGGGACCATGAGAAATAAAATCAACAGCTGCTAGATGATGCAAAGAAGAATAAATTAAGACTGATAGGAGTCTGTGAAAAAACAGGAGAAAATACAATGGACTTAAAAAAAACTGTTCACAGAAGAATAGTAGAAAACTTCCCAAACAGAGGTAGAGAATTGGACATAGAGATGAGTGAAGCATATAGAAATCCATCCAGCCATGACCAAAAAATATCTACACTTAGACTTATAATAGTCAAGATCCCAGAAACCCAACAGAAGAACAAAATTCTACAGGCAGTTAGAGAAAAGAAACAAATCAGCTACAAAGGAAAGCCCATCAGAATCATGGCAGATTTCTCAACCCAAACCCTCAAATCAAGGAGAGCCTGGAGTGAAGTATTTCAAACCCTAAAAGAAAACTTCTAATCTAGACTGTTGTATCTGGCAAAATTATCTTTCAAAATCGATGGGAAAATTAGAAACTTCCATGAAAAAGAACACCTGAGAAATTTCATAAACACCAAACCAGCACTCCAAACAACTTTAAGCAATATCCTAGAAAAAGGCAAGGAAGATCACCACTCCATGAGGTTCAGCAGAGAGAAGGCACCATGGAAGGTAAGACACTAAAGTGAAAGGGGGGAAAATAAGAAACAAAAGAGCTAACAAGAGTAAAACATCATGACAAGGATGAGTCAATATCTGTCAATTATAACTATCAGTGTTAATGGCCTCAACCCACCAATCAAAAGAAATAGACTGGCAGAATGGATAAAGAAGCAAAACTCAGCAATATGCTTCATACAAGAAACAAACCTAACTCAAAAGGAAATCCATAGACTGAAAGTTAAAAGGATGGAAAGCAGTTCTCCACGAGAAAAGAACCCAGAAAAAAAAGCAGGCATAGCAATATTATTTGCAGAAAAAGTAGATTTCAAACCAAAACTAATTCAGAGAGACAAAGATGGTCATTACATCCTTGCAAAAGGAATGATCCAAGTGGAAGAAATGACAATCCTAAATATATATGCACCAAATACAAATGCCCCCATCTATTAAAATATTTAATGGGTATGAAAAACCAAATAAGCATTAATACAATGGGACTAGGGGACCTCAACATCCTTCTATCACAAATAGACAGATCAACTAGAAAAAAATTAAAAATTAAATTCTAGAAATAATGAAGCTATTGAGCAAATGGACTTAATAGATGTTTACAAAGTGTTCCATCCCACAAAATCAGAATACACATTCTTTTCAGCTGCACATGGCTCCTTCTCCAAAATAGATCACATGCTAGCTCATAGGACGTATCTAAGTAAATGTAAAAGAATTGAAATTATCCCCTGTATGTTATCAGACCACAGTGCAATACAATTGGAGCTCAACAACATAAGAAACTGCAAAACACCCACAAACACATGGAAATTGAACAACACCCTCCTGAATGGGTGACAGAGGAAATTAAAGAAGAAATTAGACAGTTTCTACAAGTAAATGATGATGACAGTACAACATACAGGAATCTGTGGGGCACAATGAAAGCAGTTCTATGTGGGAAATTCATAGCAGTGAATGTCCATATTAGGACAACAGAAAGAACTCAGTTTAACAACTTAATGCAGAAGCTCAAACTCCTAAAAAAGAAGAGCATAACAAACCCAACACTCATACAGGAAAGGAAATTATAAAGATTGGAGTAGAAATCATTGCAATGGAGACTAAATGAATAATAAAAAAAGTCAATGAATCAAGAGGATTTTTTTGAAAGAATAAATAATATCAATAAACCGTTAGCCAACCTTATCAAAAAAAAGGAAAGGCTCAAATCCATGCAGTTATGAATGAAAAAGGTGAAGCTACAACAAATCCAGCAGAAATCCAGAGACTCATCAATACTTACTTTGAGAATCTGTACTCTAATACAATGGAAAACACAGAAGAAATGGACAGATTTGAAGAAACATGTGAATTACCAAAATTAAATGAAGATATAGAAATTATAAACACCCCAATAATAATGAGTGAAATTGAAAATGTAATAAAAATCTTACCAACAAAGAAAAGCCCAGGTCCTGATGGCTTCGCTGCTGAATTCTACAAAATATTTAAAGAAGAACTATCACCATTACTCTTTAAATTCATTAAGGAAATTGAAAGGGAAGCAAAGCTTCCAAATTCATTCCTGGAAGCAAGTGTTACTTTGATTCCAAAACCAGGGAATGACCCAACCCAAATAGAAAACTACAGACCAATCTCCCTAATGAACATAGATGGGAAAATCCTCAACAAGATACTGGCCAACAGAATACAAAGTGTCATCAAGAAGATCATACACCCTGACCAAGTCAGATTTATCCCAGGGATGCAAGGATGGTTCAACATCCATAAATCAATAAATGTAATACACTATATTAACAGAATCAAGGACAAAAGCCACATGATCATCTCAATACATACAGAAAAAGCATTTGACAAAAGCCAACACTCATTCATGATAAAAACGCTACAGAAAATTGGAATAAGAGGTCTTTATCTCAACCTAATTAAGGCTATCTATGAAAAACCAATAGCCAACATCATAATAAATGGTCAAAAACTGAAAACTTTCAAAGCAAAATCAGGAATAAGACAAGGATGCCCACTATCACCACTCCTGTTCAATAATCTTCTGGAAACACTAGCCACAGCAATTAGACAAGAGAAATAAAAGGAATAAAGATAGGAAAGGAAGAAGAGAAACTGTCATTATTTGCTGATGATATACTTTTCATAGAAGATCCAAAAAGCTAGGTCAATAGTCTTCTAGAGCTAATTGACAGATTTAGCAGAGTAGCTGAATAAAAGGTCAACATTCAAAAACAATAGCCTTCTTGTACACAAATAACAGACTCATTGAGAGAGAAATTCAGGAAATAATGCCTTTTACAATAACATCTAAAAACTGAAATATCTAGAAATCAACCTAACAAAGGAAGCAAAAGACCTCTACACTGAAAACTACAGCTCTCTGAAAAAGGAGATCGAACAGAATATAAGAAAATGGAAAGATATCCCTTATTCCTTGGTGGAAAGAAACAATATAGTGAAAATGACCAAACTTCCGAAACTACTGCATAGATTCAGTCCAATGCCAATTGAAATTCCAACAATATCCTTCACAGAAGAAGAGAAAGCAACACAAAAATTCATTTGGAAACAGAAGAAACCTAGAGTAGCAAAAATAATTCTAGGCAACTGAGACATGGCTGGGGGCATCGCAGTCCCCAACTTGAAACTATACTACAAAGCTACTGTGATAAAAACAGCATGGTATTGTCCAAGAAACAAACCCAAAGATCAATGAAATAGATTAGAAGATGCAGAAACAACTCCAGACATACTCAGTCACCTCATCTTTGACAAAGCAGCTAACCACTCTCATTGGAGGAAAGATAGCCTGTTCAATAAATGATATTGGGAATACTGGATTTCAACCTGTCAGAGATTAACACTAGATGCAGAACTATCACCACACACTAAACTAAGGTTGAAGTGGATTAAATGTCTAAACAGTAAGTCAGAAACACTAACCTTGTTGGAAGATAAGTTAGGTAGAACTGGATGACATTGGCATAAAAAAAGACTTTATGAACAAATCTTCAGTAGTACAGGAGCTAGCACAAAGAATCAACAACTGGGATCCCATCATATTAAAAAGCTTCTGCACTGCCAGAGAAACTACCAACAGAGCTAAGAGATAACCTACAACATGGGAAGTAATATTTAGCAGCTGTAGCTCAGACAAAGGTCTACTATCAAGAATATATAAAGAGATGAAAAAAATCAGACCTCCCAAATTCAGAAACCCAATTCAAAAATGAGTATTTGAAATGAACAGACATTTCTCAGACAAAGAAGTAAAAGCAACACATAAATACATGAAAAATTGTTCAATATCACTGGTCATTCAAGAATTGCAGATGAAAACAACATTGAGATTCCATCTTACCCCACAAAGAATATCTGCTATCAAGAAAACAACCAATATCAAATGCTGGTGGGAGTGTGGAGAGAAAGGAACCCTTCTCCATTGTTGGTGGATATGTAGATTGGGGCAACCACTGGGGATATCCAAATGAAGGAGAAACCTCAAAGAACTAGAACTACTGGTCCCATTTGACCCAGCTATTCCCCTACTGGGAATCTTCCCCAAAGAATTAAAAGAGTCATACCACAATGATATATGTGCACCTATGTTTATAGCGGCACAATTTGTAATAGCTAAAGCTTGCAAGCAGCCCAAGTGCCCATTGACTGGAAACAGGATAAAGAAGATATGGGATTTATAAAATGGAGTACTACTCACCCATAAAGAATGAGAAACTAGAGACATTTATAGCTAAGTGGATGCATATTGAGGCCATACTCTTTTTTTTTTTTTTTTTTGGTACCAGGGATCGAACTTGAGACCTTATGCTTGTGAGGCAGGCAGCGGCACCACTGAGTTAAATCCTCAGCCCTAAGGCCATACTCTTAAATGAATTAAACAGGACACACATGTAAATACTGAATAGTTTTTCTAGTGTGAGAAATTGAAAGTGTAAATAAGGATGAAAATGTTTAGAATGAATAATTGATAATTTGAAATCAGAAAAGGTCCAAGGGTTTGGGGATGGTGGAAGGGAAAGGGGAAAGGGAAGAAGTGAAAGGAAAAATTATTGGGAAAAAATTGAATCAAACTCTTTGTAAATAGGGAAAGGTGGAGAGGTGAAGGGTGCACTGGTAATGGAAGAAAAAATAAAACCCAAGATACATCATGTTCTGGTACAAACACCCTATGACAAATATAAATGTATTTTATACCTAAAATGTACCAATAAATACATATATTTTAAAAAATGAAGTGCAAGGAGACCTTTTTCTGTTTGTGACCAGTCTGTGGCTGAGACAGAAACAAGCCCAATAGCCCAAACAAAAGACAAGAATATAGAGAATGCTAGAAAATCTAGACTATAGTTTAATTTGTGGGTATCTTGTGAGAATAGAGTGAGGGTTGCATTAACCAACGTAAGAGAAGGAATGTTAACAAGCAAATTTCATCAGATGAAAAGTCTGAGAGAGTGCCTTGGAAGCAGAGGTCTTTGATCCAAAGAAAGATCTCTTTAACCATGTACCTTAAGGGGCAAGACAATGAAGCTTCTGTTGTAATTTAGAGATGAAGTTGGAAAAGCAGGTTGTCAGCCAGGGAAGGAACATGAGCTCATTTACTCTTCAAGCATGTTGGTGAGTGTCAGGATCAATGGTATGTAATTTTAGGGAAAAATCATTTAGTTAGCCTAGTTCTCCTGCCTATAGCCCAGCTATGGCATTCTGAAACATAATTCCATTTTGGCTGCTGGTCACAACTGAGAACTCAATGATGCAGTGATGTTGTAATTCTCCAGGATATGATTACACCGTCTGAAGACATCCTGAGAGGAACAAAATCTTCATCTACTCAATTCGTCATTGTTCTTTGATTGTTACATGGTATTTACATCAATGTACTGAACTCTCCAAAAGTTGTTTGTTGCATCTTATTTACACCAATGTACTGAACTCTCTGCAAGTTGTTACATCTTGTTTAGGCCAATGTACTGAACTCTCTGCAAGTTATTTGTTACATCTTGTTTCTCCTGATATATGGAATAAAAGGTGCAGTAAAGTGGGGGCTGTCATCTTTGCTGCCCAGAGCAGCACTGATCAGACCCAAAGCTCAGCATCTTTTCAAAGTCTCATTTTTCTGCCCTTCCTGTAATTCACCTTGTGCTACTCTGGTTTGTAGGAGAGTAGGACTTGCTGCAGAGGTTCTAGTAATGTCCCCCTTCCCTGTTCCCTATAAGTGAGTTTGATCTTGGTGGGTCCCATTAGAAGAGTATCTGGAAGTTTTAGGTTGTTGTTTAAACTGGTCCATCTGGAGAGCTGGAGAGGCTCATTTTATCCTGGAGAGGTGAAACCAGGAGGTGTTTTCCTGAAGCTTTATGGATGTAGGAGTGGTTAAGGAAACAGTAAAAGGTCTTGGAGGGGTTTTGAGGAAATAGTATTGAAATATACATGTCATCTGGGGAAAGAGGAAGAGATTGTAGAGTGCCTGATGAGTCTGGAGAGTCAAGAGTTTGACCCGCTAGGGTCTGAAGGAGGTGAGGACCATAATTAACTGTTGTGATACAGTCAGAGAGAGATGGTGAGGGATTAGGTAAGTTAGAGAACAGGAGATGTCCTCCATACATTAACTCAGAGGAGGTTAAATTTAATGGTTTTCTTTTTTTCTAGCCAGTTTGGCTTGTTATTACCATATGTCAGAAAATAAAAGGCAAGAATGCATTTGGAAAAAGATGTACTTAATGTTCATTATACAACAATGCCTAACTAACATAGGTCACATTACAAAGGGAAAACCCCAAAGTGTAACAACAAAAACACAAACATTTGTGCAGAAGGCTTACAGAGTATATTTCCACAAAAGTATGAAGTCATTTTATTTCTTTTACAAATAATTAAATATTTTATGAAATCTGGCAAGGATCTGAAGAGTGTTGACACACATTCACTGAGAAGTCATCCATTTTGGTGATTTAAAAATTTTCATTTTTACAATAAATAGTTTAATGCAAATTAATAAGCTATTGATATTTTCATAATGAAAACTAAACATTTACACAGATCTATTATGCAGATCAAATAGATCTATTTTGCTTCCTGTAAATATTTTTATAAACCTATAATGTAAAAAAGGTAAATTATCTCTAATTAGATAGCAAGGTTGTGCTAATAAAATAGGATTATATTTCCTCAAGCATCAAACATTGCACTGTTTCATGGCCCGGCTAATTCTTTATTACCCAAGTTCTTTTGCATCCACCTTAGACACATTTCCATCCACACCATGAAGAACTAAAAAATGTGCATCTTTCTTTTCACAACTTATAAAAACTCTAAGCACCAATACTAGGGAGACAGCATCAGACACATTGCCTGTCTACCCTTGGCCCTGCAGGTGTGTGAACTCTGCAAAGCACCCTTAACAAAATATCAACATATTAATTTGGTATTTTTAGCCAGTTTTCACATGGGATTGAGTGTGAAATGAATTTAAAATCTAATTCTTTTTAAAGGAATACAGTGGATATTTCAACCTATAGGTGATTTCTTGATTCTGTGCCTTCAATTAACAAAAAAAGATTACACTTAGGAATGAAGCACAAAAACAAAAATATCAGTATATGATTAGGTAATTCTGATATTCACTTAACTGTCATTTATTCCTAGCTGTAAAAAGACACTTCTGTCTCAGTTAAAAAATGGAAGAACTTTATCATTCCAGATGTGAATATAGTAAGATGATGATACTTCAGATAAGAGATATAGTTTTTGAGGTTTGATATTGATCATAAGCATAAAATAGCTTCAGAGTAAAATACAAAAGTAAAAAATCTTAATATGGTATGTTATTAGAAAACTCACTGAAAAGTACTATATTGTGAAAATCAAATATTTAGAAAATTACTTCAAAAATAACAATACTGATAGGAAAGTTGTACAATTTGGTTTGAAATTCAAAATTCTTCCACTCATTCAGTAAAATGATTTGGCAATGGGATTTTTGTCAAACTATATCAGGTCTTTTTTTTAAAAGGTAAATTCAAAATGTTATGAATGATTGGGCCATTTAAAAATATGCAGGACTCAAAACAGAGAAGAGTCCAAGAGACTGTTTTACTCTTACACTTACTATATATGATTAACATTTCAATCTCTATTATATTTCACAAGTTGTTATTAAATTTAAAGCAAATGTGTATGGTGACTTTACTTTCACTTTACAGTCTATAGCATTGAAGTGAACACCATTAATTGTCCCATTGGATTAAATCATGCAACTGTCAGAATTGAATTAAGTGGTTTATAAGGCTTATTGGAATGAGTGAAAATTCACTTTAAATCCATTTAAAAGTTTACTTTGCAGGGATGAAGGGGTTCCTGAATGCCTCAGTCATAATCTATTATAAGTAAATTTAATAGTTTGTTAAAGTAAAATTTATTTGGCTTAGTATGGCGTTGTAGGAGTTGGAAGAAATCATCTTTCCAGCATGAAGGGTGATTTTTTTTCTTTTTTCTTTTGTATTAAATTCTTTTATTGGTACATTGTAGGTATACAACACAATTACATTTCTCATTGGGAATTGTACCTTTACATAATGCATCTTGGTTTTAATTTTTTCCCCATTCCTAGACCTCCCGTCATGCCCTCCACCCTTCCCTATTTACAAAGACTTTATTTCAATTTTTGCCAATTTCTCAGCATTTTTGCTTTCCCTTCTTTCCTTTCCCCTGACCCTCCCAATACCCTTACCCTTTTGGACCATTTCTTCCTATTTTACATTATTGATTATTCATTCTAATCATTGGTACATTTTAGGTATAGAATATAATGACATTCATCGTTGGAAATTTGCACCTTTGCATAGTCTCTCTTGGTTCTTATTTTTCACCCTTGCACAGCCCTCCCTTCAACCCCTCCATTCCTCCCTATTTACAAAGATTTTGATCCTATTTTTCCATTTTCTCATCTTAATCCCATTCCCTTCTATCCTTTCCCCTAGCCCTCCTACTTCCTTCCTTTTGCTCCTTTCCTTCCTATTTCACATTACCTACTATACATTTAGTCCTTATTTACACTTTCAGTTTCTCACACCAGAGAAACTATTCGGTATTTACACATGTGTGTCCTTTTTATTTCACTTAAGAGTATCGCCTCAATGTGCATTAACTTAGCTATAAATGTCTCTAATTTCTCATTTTTTATTGCTGAGTAGTACTCCACTTTATAAAAAAACACATTTTCTTTATCCCGTCACCAGTTGATGGGCATTTGGGTTATTTCCAAGTTTTAGCTATTACAAACTGGGCTGATATGAACATGGGTGCACATATATCACTGTGGTATGATTCTATTAATTCTTTGGGGAAGATACCCAGCAGTGGAATAGCAGGGTCAAATGGAACTTCTGGTCCTAGTTCTTGGAGGTATCTCCATACTGATTTCCACAGTGCTTGCACCAGTCTACACTCCCACCAGCAGTGGAGCAGGGTTCTTCTTTCCCCACAGCCCCTCCAGCATTGGTTATTGGTTGATTTCATGATAGCAGCCATTCTTTCTGGAGTGAAGTGGAATCGCAGTGTTGCTTTCATTTGCATCTCTCGAATGACCAGTGATGTTCAACATTTTTTCATGTATTTATTTGCTATTTCTACTTCTTTATCTGAGAAATGTCTGTTCATTTCAGGTGCCCATTTTTTGATTGGGTCTTTAAATTTGGGAGATCTGATCTTTTTAAGTTCTTTATAGATTTGAGATAGTAGACCTTTGTCTGAGGAAGAGCAGGTGAAGAATTTTTCCCACATTGTAGGTTGTCTCTTCACACTGCTGGTGGTTTCTCCTGCTGTGCAGAAGCCTTTTAATAAGAAGACATTCCATTTGTTGATTGTTTGTGCTAGTTCACGGGCAACTGAGGTTTTGTTCATAAAATCTTTTCCTTCACTGATGTCTTCAAGGGCTCTACCTAACATCTGTTCCAACTGGTTCAGAGTTTCTATTTTAATATTTAGATCTTTAATCCATTTCAATTTTAGTTTAATGCATGGTGAGAGATATAGGTCTAGTTTTAATCTTTGCCAAGTTGAAGCCAAATTTTTCCAGTACTATTTATTAAAGAGGCTATCTTTACTCCAGTGAGGGTGTTTGGCTCCTTTATCAAAAATGAGAGGGTTGAGTGTGTCTGGCATAGTTTCTCCATCTTCTAATCTGTTCCACTGGTCCTCAAGTCTGGTTTTTTTTGCAGTATCATGCTGTTTTATCACAGTAGCTTTGTATTATAGTTGCAGGTTGGGGATTGTGATAGCCCCTGCCACGTTTCTGTTACCTAGAATTGCTTTTGTTATTCTGGGTCCCTTCTTGTTCCAAATGAATTTTTGAATTGTTTTCTCAAGGTCTATGAAGTATGTGTCTGGGATCTCAATTGAAATTGCATTAAATTTATATAGCAGTTTTGGAAGTATGACCATTTTCACTATATTAATCCTTCCTACCCAGGAGCAGGGGATGTCTGTCCATTTTCTGATATCATCTTCAATCTCTCTTTTCAGAGTGCCATAGTTTTCAGAGAACAGGTCTTTGATTTCTTTCGTTAGGATTATTCCTAGGTATTTCAGCTTTTTGGATGCTATTGTGAAAGGAATTATTTGCCCTATTTCTCTCTCAGTGAGTCTGTCATTGGTTTAAAAGAAAGCTATTGATTTTTGTGTATTGATCTTGTAACCAGCTACTTGACTGAATTTGATTATTAACTCTAGAGAACTTTTGGTGGAGTTCTTGGGGTCTTCTATATAGAGTATTATGTCATTGAGAAATAATGACAATTTGAATGAAGAGTGATTTTTGAGCTAGGCTGGGAGCATCTGCTGTCACACCATATTCAGAATTCCAAGTGCAGAAGGATGGCTAGGGCAGGAACCAGTAAGCCAAAAAGACTTGAAAACAAGGTGGACACTCCTGAAATTTTGACTTGAAACACTGCTCCATCACACCCATCACTGTGCACTCAGACCTCTACAACATACACTCTGTACCTGGGTATTGGGACCTCTGTGGAGTGTTTACGAGTTGAATACAACTTTCCCTCCTGCTGGCAATCAGGTCTATAAAGTACCTTATATCCTGTGACTGATGACTCATTTTGATAGTGCAACAACATGATCCCAGGAGGATATGTAAAGGGAACCAGACCAGACTAAGCTGATAATCCTTGGGGGCTGGCTAGGAGGTATTTCCTGTGTAGGTCTCGATCACCTCACTTGGAGGTCTGCATACTGCATTGTTGCAGGCTCCCACTTCCAAAAAATACTGGATTTCAGGTAGAAGATTTTCCAGTCTGGCCAAATACTCCTGGCTGGTGACTTGAGCTGTGTGCAGCTGCTTCTTTCTCATGGGCTGCCCAGTACCTAACCTGATATCTTTCCACTATTTTTTACAACATGCTTCCAATGAACTGAAATCTCACAAAATGATAAGACTTTGATGCCTACATCAGTGGGGGCTTCATTGGGGCCATCTTCTCTTGAATAAGTGATAGCTATAAGGCTTTATGGTCCATTAATTTTGTTGTTGAAGGCTTTAACTTTGACTTGAAATGTCTTGGAAGGGCTCATGCTTTCATCTTTATGGATATATCAGCCAGTGTCTGGATTAGTAACTGTAACTTCTTTCCATTCATCTCCACCAAATGGCTTAAATGCCACTAGATAATCAAAGTTGTTGCCATAGTGGTATTCTCTGGACAAAGGCACCCATGTTATCATTAGCTCTCTATTGCTGCCACCCCCACCTCCTACATCAGAAGGAGCCAAATTTGGTGCACCATCATTGTTTTTATTTGATGGTATACTTGGCTCACCTATACCCAAGATGTTAATGGGTACCACACAAAATTCATATCCCATCCATGGGATTAAATCCACTGCTCTTGCTGCCCCCATATTTCCTTCAATGCTTGGGGGAACCAGTTTTTGCATATTTGAAGTCATCCAAAGGGATAGTCTTGGCCTGGATGGTGAATTTAGAGATAGTACTATGATTGTCAGAAACTTGACTCCAAGTGAGGGCCACAGAACTGGCTCTAATATCTTCTATTCTCAGACTACCCAAAGGGGCTGGGGGACCTCACACAACAAAGGGAGCAGAAGCAGAAGAATTGTCCATAATGGTCTGAGCAGTGCATGTGTATCTCCCCATGTGTCTCATCTGTGCATTCCAGATTCCACTGGTATCCAACATAAAATTCCTCTGGTAGTGAATATTCCCTTTGGTGAAGTCAATTACATAGCCATTGAAAGATCAAATAAATGTGAGGCCCAAGGCAGGATCCAAGGATTCAGCACACTGCATGGTGAAGTTTTCTCCAACAGTGATATTGGCATTGTTTAGGGCCAAGATTAACCACATGGGATCTGTGATAACAAAGGTACCAGTGCTATTAGCTTTTCCTCTATTATTTTCTGCAAAGCATGTATAAATGCCTCCATCGTTCCTTGTAATGTTGTGGATTTCCAAGTTTCTTCCAAGCCATCTTCCCAAATGAGTATTCTGCTACTGTTCACAAGCCACTCTGTTCCTTTACTCCATGAAGACTTTGTTTAAGTGCAGCTTTAGGTTTACACTCTATTATCACCTGGCCTCCTTTAGCAGCCAGGATCTTTTCCTTCATGGATTGAGTTAAAAAGTTGGAGCCAAATCAAAGATCTTCAGCTCAGCATTTGTGTAAATGACCCCATATGTATTCTCTTCTATGCACTGATACCTTCCGGCATTTTCAAAGATCACATCATGGAAACTCATGTAGAAGCCAGTGGTAGTTGAGATCCTCTGGAAAATGGTAAGGAGGGTCACAGAGCAATACCACTCCTTTCCTTTCCTTCACTCTAACTTCAGGACATTCTTCGGGTGTAAAAGGATCAAGGAATCCAAAGCTCAGTGTTGCTTCAGTACTTCTGACCATCCTATAGTTATTTGATGCCAAACAGTAGTATATTCCAGCATCTTTCTGTTTGTCAGTGTTGTTGATAACAAGATTCCTTCTGACCATACTACACTTGTTAGATCATCCTCCCCATTATTCCTTCTCCATTTGTAAATAGGGAAAGGACTGGCTCATACCCTGCAGTTCAGTGAAATTTTCCCTTCCTGTGATTCTTCTGGATAAATGGTATTAATTGGTTGCACATCAAAAATTGGTCCAAATCCTTTGTCTTCTTCAGAAACCCCATGTCCATATCTCCTGTGCCAGGTAAACTCTGCTAGACAGCTTGTGAATGATGCTATCACAAGATGACTAACAACAAACCACATTTTCATCTTAGGTTTAGAAGCAGCTTAGTTCAAAAATATTTTAAAAGTTTATCTTTATGGCCATTGGATAATATTAAACACAGCATTGCTGGTGGTTTTACCTTTTCTGGCTTCTCTGTTGAGCAGGTTTTGCTCATTGCTTGCAGCTTTTTGGTCAGATGTTCCATGTTCCTGGCATCCCAGTGTGCCTTGAGGGTCACTCACAACTTCATACATTGCCCTCAGTTTAATGGTTTTTGAGGAGCTGAGGGAAGACACATGAGACCCAAAGGGAGAAGGGTAATGCAACTTTGTTTTAGTTCCATGGAGAGCTTGGTCAGGTGAGCTTTAATTTCCCCATTAGCCCATTTAACCTTGGCTGATGATTCAGGCCAATAGGGGATGTGGAGTTTCCATTGTATGTTGAGTGTGTGTGTTACCTGTTGGGTAATCTTAGAGAAAAAGACAGGACAATTGTCGGACTGGATGGAGTGTGGGAGGCCAAATTTAGGAATGATTTCCATTAAGAGCAGATGAACTACAGTGGCTGCTCCTTCAGATATACATGGAAATCCTTCTATCTAACCTGTGAAGGGCCAGAAGATATCTGACATTTTGTATGGGGGGCATGTGAGTAAAATCAATCTGCAAATCTTTCCCTGGTAGCTGTGCCTGGTACTGGAGAGTTTCTGTGTGTGTCTGAAAGCCACCTTGGGGACTGGTACCTAAAGAGATGGAGCAAGCCTGCATTATCACCTGTGTGTGTTGTCAGGGATGGGTGGTATAGAAAAGGCCTGAGAAGGTGTAGGAGGGGTTGAGTCTCTATGTGGAGTGAGCTATGTATTTCAGTGAGAAGAGGTATTTGGTCATCAGGTATGACATAGTGTCCCCAGTATAGGAGCCAATCATCCCTCAGTGTAGCATCTTTTTCTAGGTACTTGGTCTTTTCCTGAGGGGTATAACTATGTTTTAGGGGTGGAATGAATAGCAGTTGATTTTGACTTTGGGAAGCAAGATTTTGTGCCATGCTGTGGGCAGTTTGGTCAGCCCTATTGTTTTCCTGAGCTGTAGGAGAAGAGGAGGATTGATGTCCCTCACCGTGAATGATCCCCACTTGTGTTGGAAGGGTGGTTGCTTGGAGAATGGCATGTATCTGATGCCCATTGATGACGGGAATTCCCTTTGTGGTCATAAAGCCTTTTCTCTCCATGTGAAACTACGACAGTGTAGGATGTGGTGTGCATATTTGGAGTTAGTAAAAATATTCCCTCATCTCTTGTGGGCTAAGGTAAGAACTCAGGTGAGAGCAATTAATTCTGCATATTGGGAGGTAGTATTGTGTGGAAGTGTGTTAGCCTCAATTGTCTGTGTGAAAGAAACTATGGCATATCCTGCCCCCTTTTGGTCAGGCACATGTGTAAAACTTGAGCTGCCATCAATAAACTGTGAATTCTGGATCTGAGATGGCCCCTGAGGAGACATTAGGAAGAGAGGGAAGCAGGTTTTTGATTGTTTGTATGCATGAATGGGAGAATGTTTGATTGGCCTCATGGAGGAGAGTGGCTGGGCTCAGAGAGGGGCAGGGCTGAAAAGAGGTGGGTTTTCTATGAAAGTAGCATGGAAGAGTTGCAGCCTAGAAGGGGACAGATGTGAGAGGCTATAATGAGTAATTAAGTTCTGTAAGTGATGGGGTGATTTTACTGTCATTGGTTGACCAAAAGTTAGTTTAGAGCTCTCTTGGGCTAGGAGAGAGGCAGCTGCCAGGGTGTGTAAACATGTGGGCCAGCTCCAGACAGTGTGGTCAAGCTGTTTAGATAGGTAAGTGACTGGGATGAAATGTGACCTGATGTTTTGTCCCAGGACCCCCAATACGAGTCCTGCTCATTCAGTGAAATAGAGATTCAATCATTTTTGGAGATCTGGAAGAGCTAATATTGGGGCAGAGAGGATAGCAGCCTGAAGTTTCAGAAATGGTCCCTTTATGGATATGCCACCTTTAGGTTCATTTGGATCTTCCTTTGAAGCCTCATAGCGAGATTTAGCAAGTAAACTGAAATCGGCTATCCATAAATGAAGAAAGCAGGTAAGCCCCAGGAAAGACAAGATCTCAGCTTTGGAAGAATGTTGGGAGCAATGCTACATAATTCTAGGGAAAAATCATTTGGTTAGCCTAGTTCTCTTGCCTACAGCCAAGCTACAGAATAACTCCAGTTTGGCCTCCAGTCACAACTGAGACTGCAGTGATCCAGTGATGCTGTGATTCTCCAGGACAAGAAACATCCTGGGAGAACAAACATCTGCTCAGTTCCTCGTTGTTCTTGGACTGTTAACATCTTGTTTACCTGAGATGTACTGAACTCTCTGCAAGCCTTTTGTTACATCTTGTTTATCCCAAAGTGAACTACTGAACTCTCTGCAAGTCATTTGTTACATTTGTTTCTCCCGATGTACTGAATTCTCTGCAAGTCATTTGTTACGAGGTACTGAATAAAAGGTGTGGTAAGCTGGGGGCTTTTGTCTTTGCCTCCCAGAGCAGCACCGATCAGACCCAAAGCTCAGCTTCTTCTCTGTCTCATTTTCTACCTTTCCTGTAATTCTCCATGTGCTGCCATGGCTCGCAGGAGACCAGGATTCACTGAAGAGGTTCTGGTAACCTCCCCTTCCCCTGTCCCCTACGGAGGAAGGGATTGGAAGGTCCTGAATAAGCTGGATATGGTTTAAGGAGATCTCTCCTTATTGATATGAGATCTTTACCCTGAGATATTTTACTGTGGGTGTGGAGAGTTGGGCCTTGAAACTCAGTATCCCTTTTTATACAAGAAGTTAAGTACTGAGGCCATGTGTTGTTGGGGGAGTTGCACAAGAGCAAGTCATCTAAGTATTGAAGTAGCTCAGAGGGAGACAGGTTAACATTTAAGAGGTCAGGAGCCAAGGCCTGTCCAAACAGGTGTGGACTGTCCTGAAATCCCTGTGTAAGAACTGTCCAAATAAGTTGTTGAGAGTGTCCCATATCAGGTTCAGTCCATGTACATGCAAAACAGTCTTATGACTTGAGATGAAAGGGGATGGTGAAAAAAACATATTTGATGTCTAGAATTGTGAAGTGCCATGAAGAGTAGGGGATGTGGGACATTAGAGTACAGCGGTTGGCAACAATGGTGTGTATAGGAAGTACAGTGGAATTGTTGGCCCTCAGGTCTTGTACCAATCAGTAGGAGCCATTTGTTTTTAGGACTGGAAGGATAGGGGTGTTGTAGAGGGAGTGAGCTGGTCTGAGAAGTCCCTTATTGATTATGCCAGTGAGTATAGATGTTAGTCTTTAGGTGTCTTAAGGCTATATGGTATTGTAGTATGTTTGGAAATTGAGTGACATCCTTGAGAGACATCTGAATGGGAGAGTGATGTTTAGCAACAGAAGGGGTGGGTGTGTCCCAGACTGAGGGGTCAATATAAGGCACCTTGGAAGAAGGTGAAATCAGGTTGGGGATTGAGCCAGTCAGGGGAAATGCTAGGAGGAGCAGGATGCTGGTAGGGTCTGAATTGGTTGGGGAAGAATGAGGGAAACCCCGAATTTAATGAATATCCGTCCCTAAGATGGGAGGAGGACAGCAAGGAATAACCAAGAAACTATGTGGAAATGTACTGCTTTACAGGGAACAAGCTAGGGGTGGGGTGATTAGTGGGTTTGAAGGTATCTCCTGAGCTCCATTGTGGTTACTGTGCAGGGAGGAGTGGGGCCTGTGTATTGTAGTAAAGCCAAGTGTGTAGCCCCCATGCCAAGCAAGAACAAGATAGGTTCACCTGAGATGTGAGTTACCCTGGGCTTGTTGGAAGTGATGGCGGAAGTGATGGGGGCTACAGACGACCCTGGGCTCCATCAATCTTCTGTCACCAGGCTAATGTGCTCTGAGAGGCACATCTCCATATCTGCTGCCTGGGTTTGAGGAGGGGATGGCCTCTTACCTCTTCAGAGAAGGAGAGAGTCAATCCTCCAGTGACCCATCTGTTTGCCGTCAGGACAAGGGCCAGGTGGTGGCTTGGGATTTGGGGCATTCTTTAGCCCAGTGGCCAGTTTGATCACATTTAATGCAGACCCTGGGAGGTCCATCATGAGTGACTGTCTTCTTGAAGGACAGGGGTTTAACCTGTAGGACTGCTGCCCGCATCTGGTAATTAGCCACCTTTTGTTGTTTTCCCTGTTCTTCACAGTTATTGAACACCTTAAAAGCAACATTGATGTGCTTGGATTATGTGGCCTGGGTGGCCTCCTTGACCTTTTAAAGTTTTTTAGCAATGTCAGGGACAGACCGTGAGATAAAAAGAGTATTGACAACAATCGTGTGTATCTGAGATATAGGACCAATTTTGGTATATTTTTGGAGAGCATCACACAATCTAGAAAGAAACTGTGCTGGATTTTCTAGGGCCCCTGAGTTATCTTTCTGATCTTATCAAAATTAACTGTCTTTTGGGAAAATCCTCTTTAAACCTTGTCTGAGACAAACGATCATATAGTCCCAGAGGTCTCTGTCTGTGTCATCATCCTGGTAAGTCCAATCAGGTTGGGTATTTGGTACTGACTGTGTTCCCACTAGCTTGGTTGTGTCCGTGTCATGGAAATCATCCACTGCATGCTGGGCTGCCCTCCAGCCCTCTGGTGTTCCTCTGGGGAGAGATTGGTTGAGAGAATCCATGTACATATCTCATCAAGTCATATCATGGGACAGAGTAAGGTAGTGAAATTCTTTAGTATAGACATCATGATCAGAGAAGAAAGAGTCTAAGTGTTTTTCAATTTGAGAAAGATCAGAGAAAGAGAAGGGTAAACGTACTCTAACAATGCCGTTGGTCCTGCTGACCTCTTAGAGAGACATCTGTGTGGCTGGAGCTGATCTTGGAAGGGTGGGGTAGTGAGAATGGGTGCGGGGTGGTGAAACACAAGATTGTGGAGATGAAGGAGGGTCTCAAGCTGGTAGAGGTGAAAAAGGGTCGCAAGATGGTAGGGGTGAAGAAGCGAGTGAGGAGATGGAAGAAGAGCTTACAGGGTTATAGGGTGGGGGAAGTGTGAGTGATCAACTGGATTGAACACATCAGAGTTGGGAAGGGTGGTGTTGGGAGGGATGGATGATGGAATTTGGGCTAGAAGTACCTGAGAAGATGAACAGGTTCGACAAAGGGATGGTCAAGAGCATAGGTAGAAGAAGGCTTGTAGGTAGGGGCTTTCTGACCATTTGCCATTGCGTTGAAAGAAATTGTGTAAATCACTTGGTATGTTAAATTTGAAAGTGCCATTTTTAACCCATTGAGACTCACTGTCTAATTTATACTGAGGCCAAACCTGATTACAATAGAAATGAAGTCTTTCTGGTTTAAAGTCTGGTACCTACAATCCAACAAGCCTCAGCTGTGCCAGGAGGCAGCTTAGAGGTATGAGGGTGTTGGATTGTTGGGCTCCCATGCTAGAATGGGTGAGGAGGAGGCAGCTCCTTAAGAGAAGTACAAAAGAGAGGAGGATCCTTGTCTCTGACAATCTCTGAGTGAGTCTCCAGAGCAAGAGAATGAGAGGAGCTGGGCCAATGGGACATTCCCCAGGGGCATGGTCCCGGGCCTACTGGCTGAGGGCTCTGTCTGACCAAGTGCTTGGATTTATGATATGTCCACAGAGGGATACAATAGAATGAAACAGAGGACCCAAAGAGGGATGCTGAACTGCCTACTCACCCAGAGATCAATGACCAGTTTGGATGTGTTGTGCCAGCAATGGAAAAGGCAGAGAGCTCTGCGAAAGTCCTGGATCAGCAGATGTGGTCTGGAGAAGATGGCCAAAAGGTCAGTCGACCCCAACCAGTGGGGAATTGTGACTTAATCGACCACCTACCTCCTGGCTTTTGGCACCAGATATGTCAGGTGAAAGAGCCGAAAACCAAGACCAGACCAGAACCACAACAAGCCTTTATTGTAGGAATGAACTGCCAGGCTGTCTGCAAACAAAGGAGAGAAAAAGCAATATGGCTGGGACAGGGAATGGTTCTTATAGGAGCTAGGCTGGGGGGTTGTAGGAGCTGGAGTGGGATTGGATTGAGTGATGTAGTGGCTAGGGCCTGGGGGAGGCTGTGATGTCACTAGTTGCTAGGAGGAAAGCAAATATCAGGTTACTCTTTTGGTAGGAAAATGAGCACGTTGGGAAGAAAAAGGTTTTCCTTTGGTGGGAGGAGCCATCTTGGGGTTGGTTTTTTGGTGGGAAGCAAGGCATTATGGGAAAGAGAAGGCCACTTTGAGTAGGAAAGGAGCCATCTTGGAACTGGGTTTAGATGGGAAGCAAGGTATTATGGGGAGAAGAAAGCAGCTATTATATATAGCAGCCATTTAAAATGAGGAAAATCTATCACATATCTCTCTGGCTCTCTCTGTCTGTCTCTCTCTTTCTTTTTTCTGTCCCTATTTTCCATTTCTCTATTTTCTCTGTCTCACATTCTCTTTCTCTTCTGTCTCTGTCTCTGTTTTCCTCTTGCTCTTGTCCTCCCTGTTTACAGTATAATTATGTGTGAGTGTTTTGCACGTGTATGTGTTTCTTTATTAATTTAACTTTAATAGTTCATGTAGGTAGCACATAATGTTTACATTCCTTGTGTGGAGTTGGTATTTGCAAGTGACACATCTTTATTCCTTTCCTCATGTCCTTTCCTTTCTCTTTGTCCCTTCTCCATCTCTTGATGCCTATTATATTTTTCATTTAAAATAAAACACACCGCATAATTTACAAACTTAAAATATAAGATTCAATAGATTCTAGAACATTGAAAGAGCTGTACATTTATAATCACAGTCATACTTAGGTCATTTTTGTTGTACCAATTCTAAACACTCTACCTGCTACCTGTAGGTAGATGATGACCCAATTCTCAATAAATCAAAGAGAAGAAGTGAGGTCCTCTCTATCTTCATAGATTTTCCTATTCTGAGAATTTTTTTCTAAATAGACCAAGTACATAAAAACATTAACTACCTTTCATTTTTTGTGTTTTCAATACATGATATTTGCATTCTTTATAGAGAGTTGATACATGTACAAGAACACATCCACGTTGGTTTTTGCACCCCTTACTCCTTTCATCCTCCACCTCCTTCTCTTGATCCCCTTTCATTTTGAGAATGAGCTATTTTCGTATTTCCTATTATCTATATTTTATTTACGCTCTGTGTTTCTTATATAAGAGAATCCATGTGGCATTTAAGCTTGTGTCTAATTTATTTTACTCAAAGTTATGGACACAGGGTGCATTCATTTTCCTACAAATAACTGGAGATTTTCTTTATTCATACACATATTGTACTCTATTTATCTTTTGACAGACATATAGGCCACTTCTATGATTTATTACTATAAATTGTGCTAATATAAACATGTATGTGTATCCATCACCGCTATATGTCTTTAACTTATTTTGGAAAGACAAGTAGAAGGAGAATTGCTAGGTCAAATGGAGTGTTTAGCTTTAGTTTCATGAGACAACCCCATAGTGATTTCCATAATTTTGCAGTAGTTTCCATTTCTACCAAGAGGGTAGAAGGGTTCCTTTCACTCTGTATCCTCTCCAGGATCTGTTATTTGAGTTTTTGTGGTTGGTAGTTCTTCTAAATTAAGACGTAATCTCAGTGTTGTTTTAGCTATTGTTTCTTGGATGGAAAGTAATGAAGACCACTTCATGTGCATTTCACTGTTTGTATTACTTCCAGGAGGTTTCTATACATTTCCCTTCTCCATTTTTTTATTCGGTATTTTATTTTGGGGAATCTAATTATTTTATATTCTTCACATATCCTAGATACGGGTCCTAGGTCTGAGGAATCACTGACAATTTTTTCTTCATACTGTAGGTTGCTTTTTCATGTTGTTGGTTGTTTGTTTTTCTGTGCAGAAAACATTTTTTCAATTCTTAATATTTTTCATTGTATTAGTAGAATTTGTTGTTTGTAATCCTCTTGGGGAATGGTCACAGGTACATAATACAGCATTATCTTTTTTTAAAATAATATGCCCTCAGTCTTCCCCACCTCAGCCTCCCTCCAGTTTTTCTCTCCCATTTTCCATGATTGTTGATATTATTTGTCTTAGCTCATGTTATGGTATAAAATGTTTATGTTAGTTAGGCTCATTAATTTCATTAATCTTTGTTCTTTTTATTTCGCTTTTCCTTCCTCCTCACTCCTTGCCCTTGCACCTTTGGGTTCCCTCCCTATTGCAAGAGATCTAGCTCCATATTGCTTTCTGCCCACCCTTTATCATTTTCTTTGTGTTTTACACTCCTCTCGAATGAGGGATACCACATGATATTTAATTGCATTCCCACCAACAATGAAGGACAATTCATTTTTCACCAAAGCCATGATGGCATTTGTTACTCTTTTTATTTCTTAATAATTTCAATTTGTCCTGAAGTGAAATGGAATTGTAGCATTGTTTTGATTTGCACTTCTCTAGTAGCCAGAGGTGTTGAACATTTTTTCATATATGTCCTAACCATTTAGATTTCATCTTCTGTGAACAGCTCTGTTCATTTCACTTGTCCTTTTCATGAGTTGATCTTTAGTTTTACATGGTTCAAGTTTTTTGAGTACTTGTTGTTTGTACATTCTAGATATTAGTCCTCTGTCTAATAGTACCCCAGATTTACTACAAGAGAGAAAGACTGCAAATAATCAATGCAATTAGACACAAAAAGTGGAAATGCCAACAGATACAGTCAAAATCCAGAATATAATAATTAGTTGAGAAAGCATACTCCAACAGATTATGAAATTTTGAAGAAATGGACAGTTTACTATTGTAGTAAACCAGGGGTAGCTGCCAAATATTTTTCTTTTGTGTAGGTTAACTCTTCATGTTACTGATTGATTCTTTGGCTGTATAGAAGCTGTTCAGTCTGAGATAGTCTCATTCATTGATTTGTGCTGTTGTTTCTTGTGCAATTGAGGTTCTGTTTAGAAAACCCTTTCCTACATATATATCTTCATGTACTTTACTTGTTTTAACTTCCAGTAGGTTTCACACTTCTGTTTTAATGTCAAGATCTGTGATCCAATTTTATTTTAATTTAGTACTCCATATGGTGATTGATAAAGGTCCAGTTTCAATCTTCTGCAAACAGATAATGCTTTCCAAATACCACCTTTTGAATAAGTATATTTCTTCTAACATACCTTTTTGTTCCCTTTACCTGAGAGCTAATAGGTGAATGTGTCTGAGGAAGTTTCTGTACCCTCAGTTTCATTCCATTGATCCATGCCTCTGTTTTTACTCCAGTACCAATCTGTTTTATTCACTTTGTAGTATAGCTTTACCTCAGCCATTGTCATGCCTTCTGGTTTACTCTTTTCTTTTCCTACTGTGGGCTTCTTCTTGCTCCATATGTATTTTAGGATTGTTTTCTACAGTACTATAAATTGTGTTAGTGGTATTTTGATTAAGAGTATATTGAATCTGTATAAGAGTTTTGTGAGTATGACTAGGTTTGACAATATTGGTTCTGCCCATCCAGGAACAGGGGACAACGTTCCATTTTCTATGTTCTCTTCGATCTCCTTTTCCAAAGAACCATTTTTTTTTTCTTTTGCTTTCTTGAATTGGTTAATTCTGAGATATTTTTATTGAAGTTACTGTGACTGGTATTGTTTTTATAATTTCCTTCTGGTCAAGTTTATTATTGGTGTACAGAAATGCTAATGACTTTTGAGTGTTGATATCATACCCTGCTGCACTAATGAAGTTGATTATTAATTCTAACAGTTTTTTGGTGGAATTCTTTGGATATTCTATGTAGAGAATCATATCATCTGTGACTAATAATAATTTGAGTTTTTCTTTTGCTTTTCTTTTCCTTAAGTTCTTTTCTTGGTACATTTTATGTATACAATTCATCTACATTTATCATTGGTTGTTTGTACCTGTACATGATGTATCTTGTTTCTTCTTTTTCAGCCATTAACTGTGAGTCCTTCACCCCTCCACCCTTCCCTATTTACATAGACAACATTTCCATTTTTATTCTTTTCTCATAGTTTTTCTTTCCCTCCTTTCAAATACATTTCCCTCCCTTCACCCCATCATCTTTGAACCTTTTTTCCAATTTCAAATTATCAATTATTCATTTTAATCATTTTGCCCCTTGTTTACACTATCAGTTTCTCACACTAGAGAAACTACTCGGTATTTACACATGTGTGTCCTATTTATTTCACTTAAGAGCCTTGCCACAATATTCATTCATTTAGCTAAAAATGACTCCAGTTTTTCATTCAAGGCTGAGCAGTACTCCGTTTTATAAAATACCTGAATCTTTTTTATCTAGTGTACAGTTCATGGGCACTTGGGCTGCTTCCAAGGTTTAGCTATTACAAATTGTGCTGCTATGAACATGGGTGCACATATATTGCTGTGGTATGATTCTTTTAATTCTTTTGGGAAGATATCTGGTAGGGGAAGAGCCGCGTCAAATGGGACCTCTAGTCCTAGTTCTTTGAAGTACTTCCATGCTGTTTTTGACAGTGGTTACACCAGTCTACACCCCAACTAGCAATAGAGGAGTGTTTCTTTCTTCCCACACCACTGCCCACATTTGTTATTGGTTGATTTCTTGATAGCAGCCATTCTTTGTGGGGTGAGGTGGAATCTCAGTGTTTTCTTCATCTGCATCTCTTGAATGGCCAGTGATGTTGAACATTTTTTCATATATTTGTTTGCTGCTTATACTTCCTTGTCTGAGAAGTGACTATTCATTACAGATGTTCATTTTTGAATAGGGTCTTTGAATTTGGGGAGACTGACTGATTTTTTCAATTCTTTCCAATTCTAGATAATAGTCCATTTTCTAAGGTGCAGCTGCTAAAATTTTTTTCCCATGTTGTAGGTGGTCTGTTAGCTCTGCTGGTGGTTTCTCTTGCAGTGCAGAAGCTTCTTAATAACATTAGATCCTAGTTGATTCTTTGTGCTAGTTCCTATGCTACTAAAGTTTTGTTCATGAAGTCTTTTCCTATGTAAATATCTTCAAGAGATCTACCTAACATATTCCAGCACTTTTAGTGTATTGCTTTTAATATTTAGAACTTTATTCCCACTTGATCTTAGTTTAGTGCATGGTGATATGTATGGGTCTAGTTTTAATCTCTGACAGGTTGAAATCCAGTTTTTCCAACACCATTTATTAAATAGGCTGTCTTTCCTCTGTTGAGGGTGGTTGGCTCCTTTATCAAAGATGTGGTGGCTGAGTATGTCTGGAGTTGTTTCTGCATCTTCTAATCTATTCCACTGATCTTTGGGTCTGTTCACTTGCCAGTACCACGTTTTCTTTTTTTTATCATAGTAGCTTTGTAATATAGTTTTAAATTGGGGATTGTGATACCTCCAGCTGTGTCCTGTTGCTTAGAATTGCTTTAGCTATTCTAGGTCTCATAAGGTTGCCAAGGAAATTTTGGATTTTTTTCTCTACTTCTGTGAGGTATATTGTTGGAATTTCAATCAGCATTGCATTGAGTCTATATAGTGGTTTTGGAAGTATGGGCATTTTCACTATATTGGTTCTTCCTAGCCAGGAGCAAGGGATGTCATTCCATTTTCTTTTATCCTCTTTGATCTCTTTTTCCAGAGTGCTGTAGTTTTGAGTGTAAAGGCCTTTTGCTTCCTTTGTTAGATTTCTAGATATTTCTTTTTTTTGGATGGTATTGTAAAAGGAATCGTTTCCCTAATTTCTAACTCAGTGAGTCTGTCATTCGTGTGCAAGAAGGCTATTGTTTTTTAATGGTTGACCTTGTATCCAGCTACTGTACTGAATCTTCAATTAAGTCTAGAATTCTCTTGGTAGGATTTTTTGGGTCTTCTATGTAAAGTATCATATTGTCAGCAAATAATGACAATTTAACTTCTTCCTTTTCTATCTTTATTAAATTTATTTCTGTCTCATTTCTAATTGATAATGGCTAATGTTCCCAGGACTATCTTGAACAGAAGTGGTGATAGTGGGCATCCTTTCCTGTTCCTGATTTTTAGCATGAAATTTTTCAGTTTTGGACCATTTA
Organism: Heterocephalus glaber; assembly: GCF_053883595.1. NCBI lineage: Eukaryota > Metazoa > Chordata > Mammalia > Rodentia > Bathyergidae > Heterocephalus > Heterocephalus glaber. The sequence continues at coordinate 344,438 of NW_028258486.1, forward strand.
GTATGATGTTGGCTGTTGGTTTTTCATAGATAGCCTTAATCAGGCTGAGAAAAAGACTTTCTATTCTAATTTTCTGTAGGGTTTTTATTATTAATGGGTCCAGCACCATTTATTAAAGAGGACATTTTTCCTCCAATGAGGGTTTTTTTCTTGTGTGTCAAAGATGAATTAGCTGAGTGTGTCTAAATTTGTGTCTGCATCTTCTAATCTGTTCCACTGGTCCTCAGGTCTGTTTCTTTGCCAGTACTATGCTGTTTTTATCACAGTAGCTTTGTAGTATAGTTTGAAGTTTGGTATTGTTATCCCCTTTGTCATGTCTTTGTTACCTAGAATTGTTTTGTTATTCTAGTTCTTTTGTTTAAAATTAATGTTTAGATCCATGAAACATGCTTTTGGGATTTTAATTGGGGTAGCATTAAAGCTAAGTAGCAGTTCCTTAAGTTTAGCCACTTTCACTATATTGGTTCTTCATACCCATGAGCAAGAGATGTCTTGCCAATTTCTGATATCCTCTTGACTCTCTCTTTTCAGCGTGCTATAATTTTCAGAATAGAGGGTTTTGATTTCTTTCATTAGATTGAATCATAGGTATTTCACTTTTTTGGATGCTATTGTGAAGGAGCTTGTTTCTCCTGTTCCTCTTTATGTGAGTCTGTATTTCATGTACAGGAAAGCTCTTGATTTTTTTAAAATCTCTATTATCAAACACACACACACAAAACTAAAATCATTCAAAGAAGAACAATGCAAGGGAAAAAACTTCAATAATATTCTAGTACAGTAGATTGCAACCAAAACAAAACTGAAAAGCACATACACATTTTTCCATATAACTTAAAAAAAGCATTTCATGTACAGGAAAGCTGTAGAGTTTTGTGTGTTGATCATGTACCCAATTACTCTACTGAATTAGGTTATTAAGTCTAGATGACTTTTGGTGGAGTTCTTGGGATCTTCTATACAGAGTGTCATGTCTGTAAATAATGATAATTTAACTTCTTCATTTCCTACCTTTATTCACTTTATTTCTTTTTCTTGTCTAATTGATGTGGCTAATGTTTCCAAAACTATATTGAACAAGAGTGGTGATAGTGGACATCCTTCTCTTCTTTCTGATTTTAGTGTAAAGGATGCATCTATAAATCTTTCAAAACTCCTCCTACAAACCACTTCCAAAGGACTCTAAGCTCTATGTTCAGTTTCATACACAGCAATAACTCCAGTTCTTTTTTGTACCCACATCCTGTCTTAGCTTTTCTGTTGTGAGGAAGCAACACATGAGACCAAGAGCTTAGCAGAGGAGAGCTTGAAGTTCTCCCATCCTTCTGGAGGGTCAGCCACATTCAGCTGCTACCAAGGTAGAAACATCATGATGAAAGGGCATGGTGGTTGAAAGCTGCTCCCCTCATGGCAGCCCAGAAGCAGAGAGAAAAAGGAGGAGCTGCAGAATGAGATATGCTCTCCAAGTCATGCCTGCAGTCCCAATAACTAACAGCACATTTAGCAATGAACACATCAATTTATCAATCTGGTACATGACTGTAGTATACCCATGGTCCAATCATCTTTCAACTCCCATTACTGAACACATGAGACATTTGGGGAACATTCCAAATCAAACCATAGTAATCAAGAACTCATAAAGCAACAAGTGATCCAAGGGAAGTAGAGGAATATAAATGGTTCTACACTGTTGCTGGGAATGTAAAGTGGAGTGACCACTATAAAAATCAGTGTGTGGATTTCCTGCAAAATTGAAAGAGAATTTTCACTTGATTCAGATTTTCCCTCTTCTGAGCATATTCCCAAAAGGGTAGAAGACTCAATACTAATGTGACACACAGTTACTTTTATTTATAGCAGTTAAATTCACCATAGCTAAACTGTGGAACCTGGCTGGGTGTCCATTAGCACATGAGTGGATAAAGAAAATGTGTAAATATACACAATAGAGTATTACTCCAGCCATAAAGCATGAATTAATGTCATTTTCAGGAACATGAATGGAATTTGAGGCCACAGTGCTAAACAAAGTAAACCATCCTCAGGGAGGTAAACATTTCATTTCTTTTCTATATGAAAACATAAAAAGATACAGATGAATGAATAAAATAAAGAAATCATAGTGGGAAACCAGAAGACAGACTGTGAATATAGGAAGGTGACTAAGAAATAGGGGGTGGATGATGGGATTAAAAATTTCTCAAAGCAATTCTCACCAGTTTCCCAAAGCAAATATCGTAAGTCTGAAATATGACAATGTATTCAACCCTAGAAGTCAATTTAAAAAATTGCTTTCTTCTTGGTTAAAAATAGCAACATTAAGACTTCAAACTTGTGGAAATAAAATGCACCATTCAGAATGCCATTGGAGTTTGACATCTTGTAATCACATTTCAACATGCAAACATGCATGTTTTATAACTTATTTATTTCATTCTCTGATTTGTTCATCTGTATTCTTTCCTATGTGTGCTAGGGATCGAGCCTAGGACCTTGTGCATGCTAAGTAAACACTATCCAACTGAATTACTTCTCTATTTCTGTTCAACTGCAAATTGTACAATTCTGTAATTTTCTGGGTACCTATCCCATTTTAAAATCATTTCCATACCTTGACATAATTTACTGGTTTCTTACTCTGCTTTATTTTCATTTGGAGACATATAACTAAATTTTGCTGTTTGACTTTTTTAATCATGTAAAGTTTGTTATTTAGCTTTATTATTCTAAATGCTTTCAGTTAATTTTTTATGCAGAAAATCCATAGTGTCTGCCTAAAATGTTAACTTTTGTTTTGAATAGGATTGCTCTTATTTCTCTCTCTTGCCTTTTAAGATTGTTTGGGATTTTTAATGCCATATTGAGGAGAAATAGTAAAAATGAACATAGTTTATTGACAAGGTATTTTGGAAATGCTCTTTTCTTATGAGATCCATTTAGTACTTTAAATGCCACCACTGCATGGATGTCTGTCTCATTTTCAAGATTTGGGTAATTTTCTGGAAAAAAATCAGTAAATATATTTTATCCCAGTAGCCTGTAATTCTTCTCTTTTCCTCTTGAGGTCTATTAGTTTTTACTTTGTTCATTTAAGGTTGGCCCTTTGTGATGTAACCTGTGCTGTGGATGTTTCAGGTTGAAAGTATCCACTCAACCTATTCAATTTGCTAATTTTAGTGCCCAGCCCTACTTTGAGAGGACAGAATAATCACCAGTAACACAAACAACTAGAAAACTAACTCACTTGCTAGAATATATCTCTATTATTTTATGAACCTAGGAAAGAGAGAGGGCAATAATGAACATTAGGCTGGGGAGAAAAACTATATGATATTCAGGTTTGTAGTAAAATGTGTGTGAAGGAAAAAGGGAAGATGGAAGACAGATGGAAGTGGGTTTTAGAGAATAAGGGAAAAAAGAAGTAAGAGAAAGGGGATTAAAAATGAGAAGATGAACATTGTGAGAAAATTAAATATAATTAATGAATTAATGGTAAAAATTATAAAATCCTGTTTAGCTACCATTCATGTGAGAAAATATGCCAACATACAACAATGACAAGTGCAAAGTGAAAAGTACACACACAAGAGAAAAACAGTGCTACTATTCCATTTTCAGAGGTATTAATAATGGAAACAACTCTCTCCACTGGCCTCTAGTATGGGATACCACCTAAAATAAGGAGTGTACTGAAAAGAATTTTTTGTTCAGAATTTTTCTTAGCTTCTGGCCAAGGGTATATAAATGGTTTAGTGAAATGGCTAGGTCAAACTTTCCCCTTCCACATGCACAGATGAGTAACAACACAAGAATAACTAATGGCAGGACTATATTCATAGCTGACATCACAGGATTTTTGTAACTGGGAATCGGGTATGAAGAAAATTGGAGACTTGTCAGCAAGACTCTCACTTGACTATTATGCAGTCTGGTCTGGACTTTAGGCCAAAATTCTGAGTTCACTAGCTTATTCCTATGGGAGCATAACTTCCAGGTGCCTGAGCCTCCATCCAATGAATTCTTCTGAAAAGGATAGATGTGATGCCGAAAATAGGGTCAGTCGGCACATAGATGAAAATATGTGGAACGTAGAGGCCCCTTCCAATGCTTAGCTATTATGAGTTGTGCTACTATAAAAGTGGATATGAATGTATTACTGCAATACAAGGTCCTTAAGTCTTCTGGGGAGGTATCCAGAAGAAGTACCAGTTCCCCACAAGGAACATATTTATTATACATTGCAAACATGTACTAAAATATTTTTAAAATATTTTTTAAATGATTAAAAGTACTCTTTAAAAAAGAAAAGCTTTCTGCCAGTTCCAGCACAGATAATCCTGGTCTTAGACCACTGGCCTTCTCAAAACTGTGGATTGTAGTATCTTTATCTATCCAAGTGTGTTCAAACTATCATTTTTGTTTTTTGTTTTGTTTTGTTTTGTTTTCACCATTTGCCTTCACCTGACCATGTGAAACTCACTCTGATTGCATCTAACATTGCTGGCAACTGTGTGCTGACTCCACAAAACACAGAAACAGAATTCCTGAAGAGCAGGTGGTGATGTGATTTCTGTTGCCCCATCATCTTAGCTGATGGGCTTTTCTGTTCTCCCGCACAGCTGACTTGAACAATGAAATATTCTTGAGATGCCTTTCTATCCCTGCACAGTTCATTATAAACCACAGTGGAGAGTGCTCACTTGGCATAACAGAGCAGTCCTTCTTCTGGCTGTGTATCTATCAAGTGTAAGAAAGTACATATATTATTTTTACTATATATGTTATTATTACTGAATGTTGTTTTTTTGTTGTGTTTTAAATTAAAAAGCCAGTGCATGTATTTTACACACCTTGTTACACTTCATTCCCATGGCATTTTCTGCCTTTTTCCTCTGATTCCTTTCCCCTTCCCCAAGAGTATATCTCCTTATTTACACTCATCGCTCTCCCTTGTTTTTTATTTACTTGCTTGGTTTTTTATTTACTTGCTATGTATTTATGTATTTACTGATGTTTTAGTTTCACATTTAAGGGGAAAACATGATATTTACCTTTCTGTGTTTTGCTACTTTTCTTTAACTTGATGATGTCTATTCCCATTCATCTTCCTGCAAGAGACAAAGTTTCTGTAGATATTTCATTTTTCTTTATGACTAACATTTTTTGTGTAGATAGCTATCAGAAATTACCTAGAATTTTAAGTCAGAGAATTAAAACAGTAAAAGAAACATTGCATCAATCCCCTTCAAAGTACTCAAAATCCTCCCCCTTGTTTGGAACATTCTTCGGTTGAGGCAATGTGTGTTTCACTAGAAAATGTTTTATTTTAGTTTATATGCACTGTAACTTTGACCACTCATTTTCCTCACCCTTCAGTGGATTGACAGGCACCCAGCCTGTCTCCACAGGTTAGACATTATGAATATAAATACTATCATCATGAGTAGTCCATGTGTCACTAGATTATGGAGTCTGATGCTTTCTGGACAATGAGAAGGAGCAGTATATATACATCAAATAATATTCCTATGATTGTTTTTCTTTTGTGATATCTCCACACAACCTTTTCACAGCAATTGTACTGATTTACATTTCCAAAAACAGTGGTGAGGTGGTTCTTTTCTGCATCAACATCTCATTAACTCATTGCCATTTGTGTTTAATAGCCATTCTGGCTGGGTTCTGATGAAATTTGAAAGTAGTTTTGATTTTCATTTCTGATGGCTAGAAATGGTGGACATTTGTTCATATACATTTTGGCCACTTACTTTCTCTTTTGCAAGAATGTTTATTCAGTTTATTTGCTCTAGATTTCTTTATTGGGCTCTTTGAGGGGTTTAATATTTGAGCCCTTTGTGGTTTTAAGATATTAATCCTGTACTTTTTCCCATTCAGTGGTTTCTTCATCTTCATGCTGTTTGCTGTTTTCTTTGTTATGCAGAAGATTTTTAGTTTGGTGAAGCCCAGCCTTCTGATTCCTAATACTATTTCCTGGGATATTAAAGTTCTACTCTGGATGACTTTGACTGTTTCTACAGTTTCAAGTGTTCTCCCTATTGTCTTCAATGAGTTTCAGTGTCTCTGATCCTATATGTAGGTCTTGCCTTATTCTTATTTGACTTGACAAAATGGTGAAAATAGAGATCAACTTTTAACCTTCTTCATGTGGATATCTAGTTTTCTGAGCCCCATTTGTTAAAGAAGCTGTCTATTCTCCTTCACATGTGTTTGACTTCTTTTGGTTTATGCCTAGAATATCTCCCTTGTGTCCCATGTGTTTGAAAGTTACTTTAATGATGGGGTGCTATAGCCTACTTGTTGTTCAGAGGTGGATAACTGGAGATGGGATCTGGAAGAGTATGTATATTTTCATCCCTGGCCCCTCCTTTCTCTCTCCTCTTCTTGTCTGATGTGAGATAAGCAGCTGTCTTCTGATCAGATCCTTCCATGATGTATGTCATTTCTGCTTTGGAAGCAGCCCACTATGGACTGGGTCTGCTAAACACCATGATTCAAAATAAACCTCTCCTCTTTTAAGCTGTGACTGTTGGCTCTTTTGGCCCAGTGATTGGAAAGTGACTAAGATAGACCCATTGTCAAAAGTCACACATCTGTTGTTGTGTGGGTGTGTTTCTTTGTGTGTGTGCATTTCTGTGTCTTATTCCATGTACATTTCTGTTTTCTTGCCAGTAACATGCTGATTTTTGCCAACATGGCATTCATTCCTTCAGCATTGCTCATTTTGCTCAAGGTTGCTTTGGATGTTCCAATTCTTTTCTGAATCCCTATAAAACTCAAGATTTTTTCAAGTTTTAACAATGCTTTTGATGTTCGAATGGGAATTAAATTGAATCTGTAAATTGCATTTGCCAATATCGGCACTTTTGTAATATTTGATCTTATGACCCATGGAAAAAGATGACCTTTCTATTCTCCAAACTCGTCTGCAATTTCTTTTTTCAATGTTTGATAATTTTCATTTTTAGAGGTCTTTAATCTACTTGGTTAGGTTGATTCCTACGTTTTTAAAATTTTGGAAATATTCTCAACAGAATTGCTTTTCTGATTTTGTCTCGGGGGTTTGTTGTGATTGTTCAGAATGCACTGTTATATTTTAGTATGCATTTTATACTGGCATTTTGCTGAATTTGCTTATCAGTTCTGAAAGACTTCTAGTGGATATTTTGTAGGGTCTTTTTTTGGGGAAGCATCCCACCATCTTGAAACTTTTAAATTATTTATTTATGTATTATTTGACTTTTATTAGTACATATTTGCAGTGCATAATGATTACATTCACTGAAGGAGGTAAGTATGTGCACATGCTGTGTACATTTAAATTCCCTTCTTTTCCAGGGACAGGGGATTTAGTGCAGTGGTTTTGCCACCTGCTGCACAAGCACAAGGACTCGAGTTTGGTCCCCAGTACGAAAAAAATTCCCTTCTTTTCCCCACCTCAAATTCATTTATATATCTTTTAAGACCCTATAAAGTTAATTATCATATATACAGACTGAAAATCAGGCTGGTAGGCCAAAGAACAGATAAAACACATTTAAAACAATTGTAGTAACTCTAGGGACATTTTCAGATACATTTTCTACTCTGGATTATAATACCTTTTAAAAAACTCTATTTTTTCCTTTTATCTGTCTTTTAATTTTGTTTTATACAAACACTGAGTTGTGCATATAAAAGAAACCATGTGATACTTAAGCTTGTGTGAGTTGCTTCACTTCACATTTTTGTCTCAGAGTGTGTCTACTTTCTTAAAAATGACTCAAGTTTATCCCTTTTTTAATGACAGAGTATAAATACCACAATTTTTACCCACTCATCTGTTGATGGGTGTATGGCCTATTTGTAAGATTTAGGTATTAAGGATTGTGCTGCAAGGTCTAAAGAGGAGGAGGAAGTGGGAGGAGAGGGGGAAAGAAATGAAGGGAAAGGAAAAAATATAAGAAAAGTAAAAATGGAAACAAAGTCATTGTAAATAGGGAGGAGTGGAAGGATTGAAAGGAGGGCAGGTGAAAGGGAAAAAATAACAAAGATATATCACACAAAGGTATAAATTCCCAATAATGAATGTTATGATATTATCTACCTAGAATGTACTAATAATTTTTTTAAAAATTGTGCTGCTACACGTACATCACTGTGGTATGATGTGTTTTGCTCCTTTGAGAAGATACTTGCAAGGAGAATAATTGAGTCAAATGGAATTTCTACTTTTAGATTTTTGAGGAATCACCGTACTGATTTCCATAGTGGCTGTTTCAGTTTAGTCCCACCAAAAATAGAGAAGAAGCCCAAGCAGGTGACCCAAGCAGCATGAAGCTCCCTGGGACCATCTGTGACCCTGCACACATCACAGTGAGGTCGCAGGTGTAGCTTGGAGCCCTGCCCACACCTGATGTTCCGCTTAGCCATGAGGGCACCTCCAAGGCCCACACCCCCAACCCTGCACCCCTAGCTTTCTGTCTCGTCTGCTACCTGGTCCCACAGTACAGAGGCATAGGGGATTATAACGACCCTTGTCCTGAGCTCCACAATAGAGAGCAGAACTTAGTAACAGAAAGAGGGCTTCTCAGGCTCCTCAAAGAAAACTGAAACTCAGCAGAAAAGTAAAGAGAATCTCTACAATACAGACACACAAGACTACCATACTTGGTAAGTTGGAGGGATCATCACCTGGGACCATTACCTACCATCAAAACCTGCATTATCTTCAGGGGAAGGGCAACTTGAAACTGCAATCGAATTTTGCAGAGTTCAACCCTGCAGGAGGACAGGGAGCTCAAATTGAGACTACCAGCCAGAAATCTGTCTGAATCTCACAGATCTGCTGCTGGCTTGGTGAGACTCATTGACTCATATATGCACATGGATGCCTACATTGCCTACTGTGTTAGCAGAGACATACCCTGAAGGAGGCCCATAATTCTATTTTTGGCTATTTGTAAAAAAGGAAAGAAATTTTAAATTATTTTTAATTCTTATTTTTTACTTCTTTCTATTCTTCAAATTTTACTTTCTCTCTCTCTCTCTCTCTCTCTCTCTCTCTCTCTCTCTCTCTCTCATTCTCTTGCTATCCTGCATTGCTCTTCATCTCTCCATTTGTTCCTTTCTGCACTGAATTTGTATTTCTCCTTTATTTTTTTTCTCTTTTTCCTCCTCTTGATTATCATTAGTTTTAAAGGAAAGAAAATATGGTATCAAGCCTCCTTGTTGCTGTTAGGTGATATTGTTCACATCTTTGTTCTTTCATTCTGACTTTTCCTCTTGCCTTTAACAATTTCTTACAGTTTGTGGGATCTTCGTGGGTTTTCTGGCCTCTCCACTAATTTCTCCTGATTTTCCTACCTGTCCCTCCCTCCCCAATCCTTCTAACTCCCCATCCTGAAGAGGAAAGATGCTATATTAAAGAGTTTATTCACTATAAACATATGTTGGGCTGGTCCACAGTTTTAATTTAATTCACATAGTTAAATGTGATAGATTAATAACTACCACAATTGGTCATTTTCTAAGTTGTACTTGATGTTATGTTATTGCTGATTGTATCATTTGAGCTAACATTTTGTGATTGATCTAATCAGTTTTCCTTCCTGATATAAGGTAAATAAAATAGGCTCAGATTCATTAGAGTCTCAAAATCTAAACACAAGCTATATTTGGAAGACACCTCTGAAAAGCAATCATTCTACAAGCGTTTTAAACACAAGCAACAAAGATACCTACATTAAGCAATTTTGAAATATCAACCCAGGAATTGATCCAAGGACAGTACCTAAAACTAAAATGAGAAGAGATTTAAGCAAGGCACAAATGCAGGCATCCACACCACAAAAAGGAAATTCTAGGGGAAATGAGGTGAAAATATCTGGTAATCAACAACCTGGATAGTCTGAACTGATAGCACAGGAAGTAACAAAACAGATGCATGAGGATTTAGAAAAATTCAAACCAGAAATAATCTCCAAGATAACTACAGAGATGGTGAGCAGAGTGAAAGACATGATTAGAGGATCTAGAGCAGAAAAAGGTAAGAAAATAGATGAGATCAGAAACATGCTGAAAGCCATGAATGCCCAGCATAAGAAAGAGAAGGAAATCATAATCGTCCAACATAAGAAATAAACATAATTCATGAAACAGATTCAAACAGATAGTCAGGGGATGAAAAACTCCATTGAAAGCATGCAGAGCAAATTAAGAGAATCTGAAGACAGAATATCAGATATACAAGACAGGATTGTGGTTAAGGACCATGAAAACAGAGATTTCTTAAAGATAGTGAGGGGTCATGAGAAATCAATCCAGTAGCTGCTACATGACCCACAGATGAATAACATAAGGCTGATAGGAGGCCACGAAAAAACAGGAGAAAGTACAATGGACATTAAAAAAAGAAAACTCTTCACAGAAGTAATAGTAGAAAACTTCCTAGAGGTAGAGAATTGAACATTCACATAAGTGAGGTATATAGAACTGCAACTATCCATGACCAAAAGAAATTTACACCTAGACATATAATAGTCAAGATCCCAGAAACCCAACAGAAGAATAAAATTCTACAGCCAGTTAAAGAAAAAAAAAATCACCTACAATGGAAAGCCCATCAGAATCATGGCAGATTTCTCAACACAAACCCTCAAATCAAGGAGAGCCTGAAGTGAAGCATTTCAAGCCCATGAAGAAAATAACTTCCAACCTTGACTCTTGTAAGTGGCGAAATTACCTTTCAAAATCTATGGGGAAATTAGACACTTTCACAACATCAAACACCTGAGAAATTTCATGAACACCAAACCAGCACTCCAAAAATTTTAAGCAATAGCCTAGAAAAAGTCAATGAATGTCACAACTCCATGAGGACCAACAGAGAGGAGACACCATGCAAGGTAAGACACTAAATGGAAAGGGGGAGGATAAGAAATAAAAGAGGAAACAACAGTAAAACATCACAACAAGGATGAGTCAATATCTCTCAATTATAACTATCAATGTCGATGGCCTGAACTCACCAATCAAAAGAAATAGACTGACAGAATGGATTAAGAAGCAAAACCCAGGTATATGCTGCATATGAGAAACACAACTAACTCAAAAGAAAATCCATAGACTGAAAGTAAAAGGGTTGAAAACAGTTCTCCACGTGACAGGAACCCAGAAAAAAGCAGGCATAGCAATCTCATTTTCAGACAAAGTAGACTTCAAACCAAAACTAATTAAGAGACAAAGATGGTCACTGCATCCTTGTGAAAGGAAGAATCCAAGAGGAAGAGAAGACAATCCTAAATATATATGCACCAAATACGAATGCTGCTGAATGCACAAAACAAATGTAAAAGGACATGAAAAACCAAATAACACTAATACAATTGTAGTGCAAGAGCTCAAAACCACTCTATGACAAAGGGACAGACAAACTAGAAAGAAATTAACAACAAAATTGTAGAACTGAACCAATCTATTCTACAAATGGACTTAATAGACGTTTACAGAGTGTTCCATAACACAAAATCAGAATACATATTCTTTTCAGGTGCACACAGGTCATTCTCCAAAATAGATCACATGCTAGCTCATAGGACATATTTAAGAAATGCAAAAGAATTGAAGTTATCTCTTGTAAGTTATCAGACCATAGTGCAATAAAATTGGTGACCAGAAAACATAAGAAACCACCAAATCACAATAAACACATGGAAATTGAATAACACCTTCTTGAACAACCAATGGGTGACAGAGGAAGTTAAAGAAGAAATTAGACAGTTTCTTCAATAAATGATAAGGCCAGTAAAACATAAAGGAATCTGAGGGACACAATGAAAGCAGTTCTACTCGGGAAATTCATAGCAGTGAATGCCTATATTAGGACAACAGAGAGAACTCAGTGAAATAACCTAAGGCAGAACCTCAAGCTCCTGGAAAAATAAGAGAACAACAAACTCAAAGCTCATACAAGAAAGGAAATTATAAAGATCCAAGCAGAAATCAATGCAATAGAGACAAAGACAATGATGCAAAAAATCAATCAATCAAAGAGTTGGTATTTTAAAATGATAAATAAAATTGATGAACCTTTAGCCAACTTTATAAAAAAAACAAAAAAAGGCTCAAATCCATGCAATTAAGAATGAAAAAGAAGTCATAACAGATCCAGCAGAAATACAGAGGATCATCAATACCTACTTTGAGAACCTGTACTTTAATAAAATGGAAAACACAGAAGAAATGGACAGATTCCTAGAGACATACGAATTGCCAAAATTAAATGAAGATATAAAAATTCTAAACGCCTCAATAACAATAAGGGAAATTGAAAACGTAATAAAAAACTTACCAACCAAGAAAATCCCAGGTCTGATGGCTTCACTGCAGAATTCTACAAAACATTTAAGAAGAAATATTGCCATTACTCTATGAAGTCATCAAGGAAATTGAAAGGGAAGCAAGGCTTCCAAATTCATTCCTGGATGGAAGTGTTACTATGATTCCCAAAACAGGGAAAGCCCCAACCCAAAAAGAGAACTTCAGACCTATCTCCCCAATGAACATAGAGGGAAAAATCATCAACTAGATACTGACAAACAGAATCATCAAGAAGATCATACACCCTGACCAAGTCAGATTTATCCCAGGGATGCAAGGATGGTTCAACATCTGTAAATCAATAAATATAATACACTATATTAACAGAGTCAAGGACAAAACAACATGATCATCTCAATAGTAGCAGAAAAGATATTTGAAAAAATCCAACACCCATTCATGATATAAACAGTACAGAAAATAGGAATCAAAGGTCTTTATCTCAACCTGATTAAGGCTATCTATGAAAAACCAACAGCCAACATCATATTAAATGGTCAAAAACTGGACACTTTCATGCTAAAATCAAGAACAAGGCAAGGGTACCACTATCATAACTCCACTTCAGTATTATTCTGGAAACATTAGCCATAGCAATTAGAAAAGAGAAAGGAATAAACAGAATAAAGAGAGGAAAGGAAGAAGTGAAACTGTCATTATTTGCTGATGATGTATTTTACATAGAAGACCCAAAAAACTCAGTAAAATGTCTTCTAGACTTTTGGAAATGAGAAGACACATAAACAAGCCTGAAAAACAGGCTTCTGGATCTCCTACAGCAACCTCAAAGGGAAATGAGATGGAACACTCTGATACTCAACCACCTGGACAATCTGAACTGGAAACAAAAGAGGATCTGGGAAAAATGAAATCAGAAATAATTACTCAGATAACAGCAAAGATTTTGCTCATGGTGCAAGACATGATTAATAAATCTAGAGAGGACACAGGTAAAAAAATACAGGATCGGGGGAACATGATGGAATCCCAACATAGGAAACAAACGGAATCCATATAGCAGATACAAACAGATTTTCAAGAGATTAAAAACTCCATCAAAAGTCTGGACAGCAGAATGAACCAATGTGAGGATAGAATTTCACATATAGAAGATAAGATTGCAATTAGTGAGGCGGTAAAGAAAAAATGCTTTGAAATTTTAAGAGAACACAAGAAATCAATCCAGCAGCTGCTAGACGATGCAAAGAAGAATAACATAAGACTGATTGGAGTCAATGAAGAAAAAGGAGAGAGTGCAAATGACATAAAAAGTAGTCCACAGAAGTGATGGCAGAAAACTTCCCAGGGAGGGGAAATAAACTTGACATACAAATAAGTGAGGCATATAGGACTCCAGCTAGCCTTAATCAAAAAATTCTACACATAGGCATATAATAATTAGGATTCCAGAAATTCAACAGAAGAACAAAATTCTACAAGCAGCTAGAGAAAAGAAACAAATCACATACAAAGGAAAGTCCATCAGAATCACAGCAGATTCTCAGTGCAAACCCTCAGGGCAAGAAGAACTTGGAGTGATGTATTTCAAGCCCTAAAGGAAAACAGCCTCCAACCCAGATTGATATACCTTGCAAAACTATCTTTCAAAATTTATGGAGAAATAAGATACTTTCATGATAAAGAGCACCTCGGGAACTTAATGAATACCAAACCCGCAGTCCAAAAAATTTTAGACCATACCCTAGGAAAAGACAATGAGGATCACAACCCCAGGAAACCCAGAAGAATGAATCCACTGGGTGTGACAAATTAAACACAAAGTGGGAGAATCCAACAAAAAGAAAAAGTCATGACAAGGCTTTTAAAATGTTTAACTTCATCTCCCTAAGGAGTGTATAATACAACCTTGTTACTGTACTGATTAGTATTTTTCTGATTCTAGAGTTGCATACCTTTCCCTGTGCTGTACTGGCTATTTATCATCTTCTTATGTCTGCTTTTTAATTGGGTTGTCTATTAATGAGCTGTAAGAGTTCTTTATATATTCTGGTCATAGGTTATATAGATTGTAAATATGGCCTGTTATAAGGACAACTTTTGTTTTTAATGATGTCATTTAGAATTCTAAATTTCGATGGAATCTCATTTATCAATTTTTTTCTTTTATACGTCATGTTTTTTGTATCCTAGGTAGTTCTTGCCTACCCTGAATTCATAAACATTTTCGCTTATAATTTTTCTTAAAGTTCTACACTTTTAGGTTTTCATATTTAGGTTCATAGATCCCTTCAAGTTATTTTCATGTACGGGAATAAAAGGTTGAGGTTAATTTTTTATATATGGATGTCAGGTGTTCTAGTGCCATTTGCTGGAAACTCTGTCTCTTCCTCAGCTCTTGAATTGAGTTTATATCTTTTAAAATGCTAATGTTAAATAATCTTTCAAAACTCAGTGGACCATATATGTGTGGTTCTATTTCTAGATTCTCAGTTTTATTCAAATGATCTATATGTCTTTCCTTACATGAACACTGCCTTGATTACTGTAGCTTTAGAAGAAGTCCTAAAATTAGGTACTAAATGTATTCCAACACTGTTTTTTATCCTGTTTTTTTTTTTTAGCTTTTCTAGGTCCTACATACTCCTACATAACTTTTAAATTTCAATATCCAATTCTTCATTTATAGCACATATACACAGACCTGAGTTTTTATATATACCCTGTGCTTTCTAGTCGTGCTAAATTCAAATACAAGTTACAGGGGCTCCTAGGGAATTCTTAGTATTTTCTCTGTAGATGATCATTTCATATACATATAAAGATTTTGCTTCTACCTTGCCATTCCTATCCTACTTGTGTCATTTTATTGCTAGACTATTTTGGTGAGGCCTACATTTCAAAGTTTAATGGACAGATAAAGAGTAAGCATATCTGCCCTTCTTCCCCACCTTAAGGAGAAAGCATTGTAGCTTCTCCGTTCATATAAGGTGTTCTCACTGGAGGTATGGGATACATGTCTTTAATCTGTTGAGAAGTTTCTGTTCTACGTCTAGTCTCCTGATAGCTTTAACCATGAGCAGCTGTAGAATTTAGTCCAATACTTATTCTCCAACTAGTGATAGGATCATATGGCTTTTTCCTTTCATCTGTTAAAATGATGACTTTTGGGGGTGGATCTTCCTCCGCTGAACCAACACTGCCATCTCTATAAAAAGACTACTTTCTACATACTGCCAGATCTGACTTCTAATAGTTTGTTTTGTTAAACAAATTTCTATCTATGTTCATACTTTCTTCTTTTATTATCATTATCCAATTTTAGGATTAGCACAATGTTGAGTTCCTAAAATGAGGGGAGAAATGTTCCTTCTTTTTTCTGCTTTAATTGTTTGATATAATTTATCAGTTAAAATGTATATGAACCTGCTGTTGTCATATACGTAGGTTTTCAAGCTAGGAATATACTTTCTTTAATAGGTGCTATTCAAATATTTTACTTCCTCCAGAATTAGTTTCATTAACTTGTCTTCCAAGGTACTTTTTAGAAGTTGTCAAATTTATTTCAAAAAAGATTTTTGTAATATGCTTTCTATATTCTTTTAAATTCTGTAAAATGTGTGGTAATGTCTCCTAGATCTTGATATTGTAATTTTAAAAATGTAAAACTGATATTGTGTAACAGAAAGAAAAGGTCTAAAAGAGCAGGGGAATTGGGAGGGGTAGGGGAAGGTGAAAATGGGCAAGGGAAAAATATGAGAAGAGGAATAAAATGGAAACAAGGTCTTTGCAAATAGGGAAGGTTGGAGGGGGTGAAGGGAGGGCAAGGGAAGGGGGGGGAAAGAACCAAGAGACTCACATAATTGTACAAGATCCCAATGATGAATGTAACTGTATTTTATACCGAAAATGCACCAATAACATTAATGGGGAAAAGAACAAAAAAAGGAATATTACTCATCTATAAAGAATGACAAGTGTGAGATATTTATAGAAATATAGATGTACCTGAGAATTATAGAGTGAAATCAATGAGACAAACAAGATTAAATATCTTGGTTGCATGGAACATGGCTAATCACCCCGCTGCAGATGGGCAGGTCTGTCCATGCCCTACCAAGGACCCCAGTCATGCAGAGCATGCCAAAACAGCCTGCTGCAGACAGGCAGGTCTGTGTATGCCCTACCAAGGTCTTCAGTCATGCAGAAGATGCCGAATGACACCACTGCAGACAGGCAGCCACCTGGTTCCACACTACAAAGATGCAGAGGACAACAGACATCCAGACCAATGTACTGAGTCTTGCTGCTCCTAGCCCAGAGGTAGGAGCTTCTGAGCAACCATCCCACATCCCACTGCTCTTGGTTCAGAGAAAGGGCCTTCCTGGTCACCAACCCTCCCACTGCTCCCAGCCCAGAGGAAAGGGCTTTTGGGCCACCTTCTGTACCCGGACTCCTGTCCAAGAATAAGGGGCTCCCAGGCCACCATCCCTCCCACAACTCCTGGCCCAGAGGTAGGGGCTTCTGAGCCACCATCCCACTGCTTCTGGTCCAGAGGAAGGGGCTTCGTGGCCACCATCACTCCCATTGCTACAAGCCCACAGGAAAGGGGTTTAGGGCCAACATTCTGACCACTGCTCCTGGCCCCTGTCCCACCTCTCAGGGCTCAGAGGAGGTAATCTGTGCAGGCACTAACAGCCCCCCACCCCAGTTGAAATGAGAAAATATGAAAATAATTTCAAAACCAGGCTTCCAGATCACCGACAGCAACACCAAAGGGAAAAGAGATGGAAAACTCTGATACTCAAACACCTGGACCCAATGAACTGGCAACAAAAGGGGGTCTGAAAAAAATGAAATCAGAAATAATTTCGTAGATAAGAGGAGAAGTGCCCCTAGTGCAAGACATGATTAATAAATCTAGAGAGGGGCTCAGGAACATGATGGAATTCCAACATAAGAAACAAATGGAATCCATAAAACAGATGCAAATAGATTTCCAGGACATGAAAAACTCGACTGAAAGTTTGCACAGCAGAGTGAGCCAATGTGAGGACAGAAATTCAGATATAGAAGATAACATTGCAGTTAGTGACCAGGAGAAGAAAAATTGCTTCAAAATTATACAGGAACATGAGAAATCAATCCAGCAGATGCTAGATGATGCAAAGCAGAATAGCATAAAACTGATTGGGCTCAATGAAGAAACCAGAGAGAGTGCAGATGACATAAAACCTCTCTTCACAGAAATAATGGCAGAAAACTTCCCAAGCAGGAGAAAAGAGCTTGACATACAGATAAGTGAAGCATATAGGACTCCAAAAAGCTTTGATCAAAAAGAAATCAACACATAGGCAAACAATTGTTAAGATTACAGAAACACAACAGAAGAAAAAAGTCCTACAAGCAGTCAGAGAAAAGAAACAAATTACATACAAAGAAAAGCCCATTAGAATCACAGCAGATTTCTGAACACAAACCATCAAGGCAAGAAGAGCTTGGAGTAACATATTCCAAGCCCTAAAAGAAAACAGTCTCCAACCCAGATTGTAGTACTCTGCAAAACTATCTTTCAAAATGGATGGAGAAATAAGATACTTTCATGACAAAGAGCATCTTAGGAACTTTGTGAATACCAAAACAGCACTCCAAACAATTTTACACAATATCCTAGGAACAGACATTGAGGATCACAACCCCAGGAAGCAAAGCAGAATGAACCCATCTGGCATGACAAGAAATTAAATGGAAAGGGGGAGAACCCAACAAAAAGAAAAAGTCATGGCAATGACAAGTCAATACGTTTCACTTATAACCATCAATGTTAATGGTCTCAATTCACCAATCAAAAGAAATAGACCAGCAGAATGGGTCAAGAAGCAAAATCCAACAATATGCTGCATACAAGAAACACACTTAATTCAAAAGGAAACTCATAGACTGAAAGTTAAAGGGTGGAAAACAATACTCCATGTGATGGGAACCTGAATAAAAGTATGAGTAGCTATCCTCTTGGCAGATCAAGTAGATTTCAAACCAACACTGATTAAGAGAGACAAAGAAGGACACTACATCCTTGTAAAGGGAAGAATCCAAGAGGAAGAGATGACAATCATAAATATCTATGCACCAAAAAGTAGTGCACCCAACTATATAAAACAAATACTAACAGACATGAAAAGTCATATATGCACTAATACAATTTTAGTGAGGAAACCTCAACACCCCACTGTCACAAATAGATTGATCAACTAGACTAAAAATAAGTAATGAAATACTAGAAATCAGTCAAACTCCTCAACAAATGAACTTACTAGATGCTTACAGAGTCTTCCACCCCACAAAATCAGAATACACATTCTTCTCAGCTGCACATGGGTCATTCTCCAAAGTAGACCACATACTCACAAATACAATATGTTTAAGTAAGGGCAAAGGAATTGAAGTTATCCCCTGTATATTATCAGACCATAATGCGATGAAATTGGAGATCCATAGCAAAAGAAACTCAAAATATTTCATAACTATGTGGAAATTGAACAACACATTTCTGAATAACCAATGGGTCACAGAGGAAATTAAAGGAGAAATCAGACAATTTCTTCAATAAAATGACAATGACAATACAACATATTGGAATCTATTGGACACTATGAAAGCAGTCTTACGAGGGAAATTCATAGCAGTGAATATGCATATTAGGAAAACAGAAAGAGCCCAAATAAACAACCTGATGCTGCACTTCAATCTTCTGGAAAAACAAGAGCAGGAAAACCAGAAATCTCATAGAAGGGAGGAAATTATAAAAATCAGAGGAGAAATCAATGCAATGGAGATGAAGCGAACAATACAAAGAATTAATGAAGACAACAGTTGGTTCTATGAAAGAATCATCAAAATTGACAAAACTTTAACCAATCTTGTCAGAAAAAGGAAAGAAAAGGCCCAAATCCTTGCAATTAGGAATGAAAGGGGTGAAATTACAACAGACTCAGCAGAAATCCAGAGGATCATCAATACCTACTTCCAGAACCAATACACCAGTAAGATTGACTACACAGAAGAAATGGACAGATTCCTAGATACATATGAATTACCAAAGTTGAACGAAGAAGACATAAAAATACTGAACAACCCAATATCAACCAAGGAAATTCAAAATGTAAATAAAAACTTATCAACTAAAAAAGCCCAGACCCTGATGGCTTCACTGCTGAATTCTAAAAGACATTTAGAGAGGAACTGCTGCCACTACTGTTTAGCCACTTCAGTGAAATTGAAAGCGAAGCAATACTCACAAATTCATTCCTGGAAGTAAGCATCACCTTGATCCCAAAAGCGCAGAAAGACCCAACTGAAAAAGAGAACTATAGGCCAATCTTGCTAATGAACATAGATGCGGAAATCTTTAATAAAATATAGGTAAACAGAATGCAGAAGATCATCAAGAAGATCATACACCCTGATCAAGTGGGATTTATCCCAGGGATGCAGGGATGGTTCAATATATACAAATCAATCAATGTAATACACTATATCAATAGAGCCAAGGACAAAATCCATATGATTATATCCATAGACACAGAGAAAGCACTTGACAAGATCCAACATGCATTTATGATAAAAACCCTACAAAAAATTGGAATAGATGGTCTCTACCTCAAACTTATACAAGCCATCTATGAAAAACCAACAGACAATATCATATTAAATTGTCAAAAACTGAAATCCTTCACACTAAATTCAGGAAGAAGACAAGGATGTCCACTACCACCACTCCTGTTCAATATAATTTTGGAAATATTACCCATGCCAATTAGTCAAGAGAAGGAAATAAAAGGAATAAAGATAGGTAATGAAGAAATCAAATTGTCATTATTTGCAGATGATATGATACTCTATATAAACGACCCCAAGAACTCCACCAAAAGTCTTCTAGACTTAATAACCAAATTCAGTCAAGTAGCTGGTTACAATGCCAACACACAATAATCAATAGCTCTTCTCTACACCAATGACAGACTCACTGAGAGAGAAATAGGGCAAATAATTCCCTTCACAATAGCATCCAAAAAACTGAAATACCTAGGAATGAACCTAACGAAAGAAATCAAAGACCTCTTCTCTGAAAACTATGGCACTCTGCAAAGAGAGATTAAAGATGATATAAGAAAATGGACAGACATCCCCTGCTCCTGGGTAGGAAGGATAAATATGGTGAAAATGGCCATACTTCCAAAACTGCTATATAGATTTAATTCAATTTCAATTGAGATCTCAGCAGAATACTTCATGGACCTTGAGAAAACAATCCAAAAATTCATTTCAAACAAGAAGAGACCTAGAATAGCAAAAGCAATTCTAGGTAACAGAGACATGGCACAGGGTATCATAATCCAAAACCTGCAACTATACTACAAAGCTACTGTGATAAAAACAGCATGGGACTGGCAAAGCAACAAACTTGAGGACCAGTGGAACAGATTAGAAGATGCAGAAACAACACCAGACACAGTCATCTCATCTTCAATAAAGGAGCTAAACACCCTCACTGGAAGAAAGATATCCTCTTTAATAAATGGTGCTGGAAAAATAGGGCTTCAATTTGCCAAAGATTAAAACCAGGAATTTAGCTCTCACCATGTACTAAACTAAAATCGAAATGGATTAAGGATGTAAATATTAAAATAGGAACTCTGAACCAGTTGGAACATAGGTTAGGTAGAATCCTGGAGGACATCAGTGTAGGAAAAGATTTTATGAACAAAACCTCAGTTGCCCATGAACTAGCACAAACAATCAACAAGTGGGATCTCTTCCTATTAAAAGGCTTCTGCAAAGCAAGAGAATCGACTATTAGCCTGAAGAGACAACCAATAATGGGGGAAAAATTCACCTGCTCTTCCTCAGACAAAGGTCTACTATCTCAAATCTATAAAGAACTTAAAAAGATCAGACCTCTCAAATTAAAAGACTCAATCCAAAAATGAGCATCTGAAATGAACAGACATTTCTCAGACAAAGGAGTAGAAATAGCAAATAAATATATGAAAAAATGTTGAACATCACTGGTCATTCGAGAGATGCAAATGAAAACAACATTGAGATTCCACTTCACTCCAGAAAGAAGGGCTGGTATCATGAAATCAACCAATGACAAATGCTGGTGGGTCTGTGTGGAAAGAGGAACTCTGCTCCTTTGCTGGTGGGAGTGTAGACTGTTGCAAGCACTGTGGAAATCAGTATGAAGATACCTCCAAGAACTAGGACTGAAAGTCCCATTTGACCCCGCTATTCCACTGCTGAGAATCTTCCCCAAAGAATTAACAGAATCATACCACAGTGATATATGTGTATCCATGTACATAGCAGCACAGTTTGCAATAGCTAAAATTTGGAAACAGCCCAAATGCCCATCAACTGGTGACTGGATAAAGAAAATGTGGTCTTTTTAAAAATAAAATGGAGTACCACTCAGCCAGAAAAAATGAGAAATTAAAGACATTTATGACTAAGTTAATGCACATTGAGGCGATACTCTTAAGTGAAATAAATAGGACACACATGAATAAATACTGAATAGTTTCTCTGGTGTGAGAAAGTGAAAGTGTAAATAAGGACCAAATGTATAGTAGGTAATGTGAAACAGGAAGAAAAGGGACAAAGGGGAAGGAAGTGGGAGGGCTAGGGGAAAGGATAGAAGGGAATGGGATTAATATGTGAAAATGGAAAAATAGGAATGAAATCTTTGTAAATAGGGAGGGATGGAGGGGTTGAAGGGAAGGATGGAGGGGTTGAAGGGCAGGCTGGGAAAATGTGAAAAATAAGAACCAAGAGAGACTATGCAAAGGTGCAAATTTCCAATGATGAATGTCATTATATGGTATACCTA
This sequence comes from Heterocephalus glaber, assembly GCF_053883595.1. NCBI lineage: Eukaryota > Metazoa > Chordata > Mammalia > Rodentia > Bathyergidae > Heterocephalus > Heterocephalus glaber. The sequence continues at coordinate 366,669 of NW_028258486.1, forward strand.
AAATGTACCAATGATTACAATGAATAATTAAAAATTTAAAATAGGAAGAAATGGTCCAAAGCAGTTACATTCATCACTGGGATCTTGTACAATTATGTGAGTCTCTTGGTTCTTTCCCCCCCCTTCCCTTGCCCTCCCTTCACCCCCTCCAACCTTCCCTATTTGCAAAGACCTTGTTTCCATTTTATTCCTCTTCTCATATTTTTCCCTTGCCCATTTTCACCTTCCCCTACCCCTCCCAATTCCCCTGCTCTTTTAGACCTTTTCTTTCTGTTACACAATATCAGTTTTACATTTTTAAAATTACAATATCAAGATCTAGGAGACATTACCACACATTTTACAGAATTTAAAAGAATATAGAAAGCATATTACAAAAATCTTTTTTGAAATAAATTTGACAACTTCTAAAAAGTACCTTGGAAGACAAGTTAATGAAACTAATTCTGGAGGAAGTAAAATATTTGAATAGCACCTATTAAAGAAAGTATATTCCTAGCTTGAAAACCTACGTATATGACAACAGCAGGTTCATATACATTTTAACTGATAAATTATATCAAACAATTAAAGCAGAAAAAAGAAGGAACATTTCTCCCCTCATTTTAGGAACTCAACATTGTGCTAATCCTAAAATTGGATAATGATAATAAAAGAAGAAAGTATGAACATAGATAGAAATTTGTTTAACAAAACAAACTATTAGAAGTCAGATCTGGCAGTATGTAGAAAGTAGTCTTTTTATAGAGATGGCAGTGTTGGTTCAGCGGAGGAAGATCCACCCCCAAAAGTCATCATTTTAACAGATGAAAGGAAAAAGCCATATGATCCTATCACTAGTTGGAGAATAAGTATTGGACTAAATTCTACAGCTGCTCATGGTTAAAGCTATCAGGAGACTAGACGTAGAACAGAAACTTCTCAACAGATTAAAGACATGTATCCCATACCTCCAGTGAGAACACCTTATATGAACGGAGAAGCTACAATGCTTTCTCCTTAAGGTGGGGAAGAAGGGCAGATATGCTTACTCTTTATCTGTCCATTAAACTTTGAAATGTAGGCCTCACCAAAATAGTCTAGCAATAAAATGACACAAGTAGGATAGGAATGGCAAGGTAGAAGCAAAATCTTTATATGTATATGAAATGATCATCTACAGAGAAAATACTAAGAATTCCCTAGGAGCCCCTGTAACTTGTATTTGAATTTAGCACGACTAGAAAGCACAGGGTATATATAAAAACTCAGGTCTGTGTATATGTGCTATAAATGAAGAATTGGATATTGAAATTTAAAAGTTATGTAGGAGTATGTAGGACCTAGAAAAGCTAAAAAAAAAAAACAGGATAAAAAACAGTGTTGGAATACATTTAGTACCTAATTTTAGGACTTCTTCTAAAGCTACAGTAATCAAGGCAGTGTTCATGTAAGGAAAGACATATAGATCATTTGAATAAAACTGAGAATCTAGAAATAGAACCACACATATATGGTCCACTGAGTTTTGAAAGATTATTTAACATTAGCATTTTAAAAGATATAAACTCAATTCAAGAGCTGAGGAAGAGACAGAGTTTCCAGCAAATGGCACTAGAACACCTGACATCCATATATAAAAAATTAACCTCAACCTTTTATTCCCGTACATGAAAATAACTTGAAGGGATCTATGAACCTAAATATGAAAACCTAAAAGTGTAGAACTTTAAGAAAAATTATAAGCGAAAATGTTTATGAATTCAGGGTAGGCAAGAACTACCTAGGATACAAAAAACATGACGTATAAAAGAAAAAAATTGATAAATGAGATTCCATCGAAATTTAGAATTCTAAATGACATCATTAAAAACAAAAGTTGTCCTTATAACAGGCCATATTTACAATCTATATAACCTATGACCAGAATATATAAAGAACTCTTACAGCTCATTAATAGACAACCCAATTAAAAAGCAGACATAAGAAGATGATAAATAGCCAGTACAGCACAGGGAAAGGTATGCAACTCTAGAATCAGAAAAATACTAATCAGTACAGTAACAAGGTTGTATTATACACTCCTTAGGGAGATGAAGTTAAACATTTTAAAAGCCTTGTCATGACTTTTTCTTTTTGTTGGATTCTCCCACTTTGTGTTTAATTTGTCACACCCAGTGGATTCATTCTTCTGGGTTTCCTGGGGTTGTGATCCTCATTGTCTTTTCCTAGGGTATGGTCTAAAATTTTTTGGACTGCGGGTTTGGTATTCATTAAGTTCCCGAGGTGCTCTTTATCATGAAAGTATCTTATTTCTCCATAAATTTTGAAAGATAGTTTTGCAAGGTATATCAATCTGGGTTGGAGGCTGTTTTCCTTTAGGGCTTGAAATACATCACTCCAAGTTCTTCTTGCCCTGAGGGTTTGCACTGAGAATCTGCTGTGATTCTGATGGACTTTCCTTTGTATGTGATTTGTTTCTTTTCTCTAGCTGCTTGTAGAATTTTGTTCTTCTGTTGAATTTCTGGAATCCTAATTATTATATGCCTATGTGTAGAATTTTTTGATTAAGGCTAGCTGGAGTCCTATATGCCTCACTTATTTGTATGTCAAGTTTATTTCCCCTCCCTGGGAAGTTTTCTGCCATCACTTCTGTGGACTACTTTTTATGTCATTTGCACTCTCTCCTTTTTCTTCATTGACTCCAATCAGTCTTATGTTATTCTTCTTTGCATCGTCTAGCAGCTGCTGGATTGATTTCTTGTGTTCTCTTAAAATTTCAAAGCATTTTTTCTTTACCGCCTCACTAATTGCAATCTTATCTTCTATATGTGAAATTCTATCCTCACATTGGTTCATTCTGCTGTCCAGACTTTTGATGGAGTTTTTAATCTCTTGAAAATCTGTTTGTATCTGCTATATGGATTCCGTTTGTTTCCTATGTTGGGATTCCATCATGTTCCCCCGATCCTGTATTTTTTTACCTGTGTCCTCTCTAGATTTATTAATCATGTCTTGCACCATGAGCAAAATCTTTGCTGTTATCTGAGTAATTATTTCTGATTTCATTTTTCCCAGATCCTCTTTTGTTTCCAGTTCAGATTGTCCAGGTGGTTGAGTATCAGAGTGTTCCATCTCATTTCCCTTTGAGGTTGCTGTAGGAGATCCAGAAGCCTGTTTTTCAGGCTTGTTTATGTGTCTTCTCATTTCCAAAAGTCTAGAAGACATTTTACTGAGTTTTTTGGGTCTTCTATGTAAAATACATCATCAGCAAATAATGACAGTTTCACTTCTTCCTTTCCTCTCTTTATTCTGTTTATTCCTTTCTCTTTTCTAATTGCTATGGCTAATGTTTCCAGAATAATACTGAAGTGGAGTTATGATAGTGGTACCCTTGCCTTGTTCTTGATTTTAGCATGAAAGTGTCCAGTTTTTGACCATTTAATATGATGTTGGCTGTTGGTTTTTCATAGATAGCCTTAATCAGGTTGAGATAAAGACCTTTGATTCCTATTTTCTGTACTGTTTATATCATGAATGGGTGTTGGATTTTTTCAAATATCTTTTCTGCTACTATTGAGATGATCATGTTGTTTTGTCCTTGACTCTGTTAATATAGCGTATTATATTTATTGATTTACAGATGTTGAACCATCCTTGCATCCCTGGGATAAATCTGACTTGGTCAGGGTGTATGATCTTCTTGATGATTCTGTTTGTCAGTATCTAGTTGATGATTTTTCCCTCTATGTTCATTGGGGAGATAGGTCTGAAGTTCTCTTTTTGGGTTGGGGCTTTCCCTGTTTTGGGAATCATAGTAACACTTCCATCCAGGAATGAATTTGGAAGCCTTGCTTCCCTTTCAATTTCCTTGATGACTTCATAGAGTAATGGCAATATTTCTTCTTAAATGTTTTGTAGAATTCTGCAGTGAAGCCATCAGACCTGGGATTTTCTTGGTTGGTAAGTTTTTTATTACGTTTTCAATTTCCCTTATTGTTATTGAGGCGTTTAGAATTTTTATATCTTCATTTAATTTTGGCAATTCGTATGTCTCTAGGAATCTGTCCATTTCTTCTGTGTTTTCCATTTTATTAAAGTACAGGTTCTCAAAGTAGGTATTGATGATCCTCTGTATTTCTGCTGGATCTGTTATGACTTCTTTTTCATTCTTAATTGCATGGATTTGAGCCTTTTTTTGTTTTTTTTATAAAGTTGGCTAAAGGTTCATCAATTTTATTTATCATTTTAAAATACCAACTCTTTGATTGATTGATTTTTTGCATCATTGTCTTTGTCTCTATTGCATTGATTTCTGCTTGGATCTTTATAATTTCCTTTCTTGTATGAGCTTTGAGTTTGTTGTTCTCTTATTTTTCCAGGAGCTTGAGGTTCTGCCTTAGGTTATTTCACTGAGTTCTCTCTGTTGTCCTAATATAGGCATTCACTGCTATGAATTTCCCGAGTAGAACTGCTTTCATTGTGTCCCTCAGATTCCTTTATGTTTTACTGGCCTTATCATTTATTGAAGAAACTGTCTAATTTCTTCTTTAACTTCCTCTGTCACCCATTGGTTGTTCAAGAAGGTGTTATTCAATTTCCATGTGTTTATTGTGATTTGGTGGTTTCTTATGTTTTCTGGTCACCAATTTTATTGCACTATGGTCTGATAACTTACAAGAGATAACTTCAATTCTTTTGCATTTCTTAAATATGTCCTATGAGCTAGCATGTGATCTATTTTGGAGAATGACCTGTGTGCACCTGAAAAGAATATGTATTCTGATTTTGTGTTATGGAACACTCTGTAAACGTCTATTAAGTCCATTTGTAGAATAGATTGGTTCAGTTCTACAATTTTGTTGTTAATTTCTTTCTAGTTTGTCTGTCCCTTTGTCATAGAGTGGTTTTGAGCTCTTGCACTACAATTGTATTAGTGTTATTTGGTTTTTCATGTCCTTTTACATTTGTTTTGTGCATTCAGCAGCATTCGTATTTGGTGCATATATATTTAGGATTGTCTTCTCTTCCTCTTGGATTCTTCCTTTCACAAGGATGCAGTGACCATCTTTGTCTCTTAATTAGTTTTGGTTTGAAGTCTACTTTGTCTGAAAATGAGATTGCTATGCCTGCTTTTTTCTGGGTTCCTGTCACGTGGAGAACTGTTTTCAACCCTTTTACTTTCAGTCTATGGATTTTCTTTTGAGTTAGTTGTGTTTCTCATATGCAGCATATACCTGGGTTTTGCTTCTTAATCCATTCTGTCAGTCTATTTCTTTTGATTGGTGAGTTCAGGCCATCGACATTGATAGTTATAATTGAGAGATATTGACTCATCCTTGTTGTGATGTTTTACTGTTGTTTCCTCTTTTATTTCTTATCCTCCCCCTTTCCATTTAGTGTCTTACCTTGCATGGTGTCTCCTCTCTGTTGGTCCTCATGGAGTTGTGACATTCATTGACTTTTTCTAGGCTATTGCTTAAAATTTTTGGAGTGCTGGTTTGGTGTTCATGAAATTTCTCAGGTGTTTGATGTTGTGAAAGTGTCTAATTTCCCCATAGATTTTGAAAGGTAATTTCGCCACTTACAAGAGTCAAGGTTGGAAGTTATTTTCTTCATGGGCTTGAAATGCTTCACTTCAGGCTCTCCTTGATTTGAGGGTTTGTGTTGAGAAATCTGCCATGATTCTGATGGGCTTTCCATTGTAGGTGATTTTTTTTTTCTTTAACTGGCTGTAGAATTTTATTCTTCTGTTGGGTTTCTGGGATCTTGACTATTATATGTCTAGGTGTAAATTTCTTTTGGTCATGGATAGTTGCAGTTCTATATACCTCACTTATGTGAATGTTCAATTCTCTACCTCTAGGAAGTTTTCTACTATTACTTCTGTGAAGAGTTTTCTTTTTTTAATGTCCATTGTACTTTCTCCTGTTTTTTCGTGGCCTCCTATCAGCCTTATGTTATTCATCTGTGGGTCATGTAGCAGCTACTGGATTGATTTCTCATGACCCCTCACTATCTTTAAGAAATCTCTGTTTTCATGGTCCTTAACCACAATCCTGTCTTGTATATCTGATATTCTGTCTTCAGATTCTCTTAATTTGCTCTGCATGCTTTCAATGGAGTTTTTCATCCCCTGACTATCTGTTTGAATCTGTTTCATGAATTATGTTTATTTCTTATGTTGGACGATTATGATTTCCTTCTCTTTCTTATGCTGGGCATTCATGGCTTTCAGCATGTTTCTGATCTCATCTATTTTCTTACCTTTTTCTGCTCTAGATCCTCTAATCATGTCTTTCACTCTGCTCACCATCTCTGTAGTTATCTTGGAGATTATTTCTGGTTTGAATTTTTCTAAATCCTCATGCATCTGTTTTGTTACTTCCTGTGCTATCAGTTCAGACTATCCAGGTTGTTGATTACCAGATATTTTCACCTCATTTCCCCTAGAATTTCCTTTTTGTGGTGTGGATGCCTGCATTTGTGCCTTGCTTAAATCTCTTCTCATTTTAGTTTTAGGTACTGTCCTTGGATCAATTCCTGGGTTGATATTTCAAAATTGCTTAATGTAGGTATCTTTGTTGCTTGTGTTTAAAACGCTTGTAGAATGATTGCTTTTCAGAGGTGTCTTCCAAATATAGCTTGTGTTTAGATTTTGAGACTCTAATGAATCTGAGCCTATTTTATTTACCTTATATCAGGAAGGAAAACTGATTAGATCAATCACAAAATGTTAGCTCAAATGATACAATCAGCAATAACATAACATCAAGTACAACTTAGAAAATGACCAATTGTGGTAGTTATTAATCTATCACATTTAACTATGTGAATTAAATTAAAACTGTGGACCAGCCCAACATATGTTTATAGTGAATAAACTCTTTAATATAGCATCTTTCCTCTTCAGGATGGGGAGTTAGAAGGATTGGGGAGGGAGGGACAGGTAGGAAAATCAGGAGAAATTAGTGGAGAGGCCAGAAAACCCACGAAGATCCCACAAACTGTAAGAAATTGTTAAAGGCAAGAGGAAAAGTCAGAATGAAAGAACAAAGATGTGAACAATATCACCTAACAGCAACAAGGAGGCTTGATACCATATTTTCTTTCCTTTAAAACTAATGATAATCAAGAGGAGGAAAAAGAGAAAAAAAATAAAGGAGAAATACAAATTCAGTGCAGAAAGGAACAAATGGAGAGATGAAGAGCAATGCAGGATAGCAAGAGAATGAGAGAGAGAGAGAGAGAGAGAGAGAGAGAGAGAGAGAGAGAGAGAGAGAGAGAAAGTAAAATTTGAAGAATAGAAAGAAGTAAAAAATAAGAATTAAAAATAATTTAAAATTTCTTTCCTTTTTTACAAATAGCCAAAAATAGAATTATGGGCCTCCTTCAGGGTATGTCTCTGCTAACACAGTAGGCAATGTAGGCATCCATGTGCATATATGAGTCAATGAGTCTCACCAAGCCAGCAGCAGATCTGTGAGATTCAGACAGATTTCTGGCTGGTAGTCTCAATTTGAGCTCCCTGTCCTCCTGCAGGGTTGAACTCTGCAAAATTCGATTGCAGTTTCAAGTTGCCCTTCCCCTGAAGATAATGCAGGTTTTGATGGTAGGTAATGGTCCCAGGTGATGATCCCTCCAACTTACCAAGTATGGTAGTCTTGTGTGTCTGTATTGTAGAGATTCTCTTTACTTTTCTGCTGAGTTTCAGTTTTCTTTGAGGAGCCTGAGAAGCCCTCTTTCTGTTACTAAGTTCTGCTCTCTATTGTGGAGCTCAGGACAAGGGTCGTTATAATCCCCTATGCCTCTGTACTGTGGGACCAGGTAGCAGACGAGACAGAAAGCTAGGGGTGCAGGGTTGGGGGTGTGGGCCTTGGAGGTGCCCTCATGGCTAAGCGGAACATCAGGTGTGGGCAGGGCTCCAAGCTACACCTGCGACCTCACTGTGATGTGTGCAGGGTCACAGATGGTCCCAGGGAGCTTCATGCTGCTTGGGTCACCTGCTTGGGCTTCTTCTCTATTTTTGGTGGGACTAAACTGAAACAGCCACTATGGAAATCAGTACGGTGATTCCTCAAAAATCTAAAAGTAGAAATTCCATTTGACTCAATTATTCTCCTTGCAAGTATCTTCTCAAAGGAGCAAAACACATCATACCACAGTGATGTACGTGTAGCAGCACAATTTTTAAAAAAATTATTAGTACATTCTAGGTAGATAATATCATAACATTCATTATTGGGAATTTATACCTTTGTGTGATATATCTTTGTTATTTTTTCCCTTTCACCTGCCCTCCTTTCAATCCTTCCACTCCTCCCTATTTACAATGACTTTGTTTCCATTTTTACTTTTCTTATATTTTTTCCTTTCCCTTCATTTCTTTCCCCCTCTCCTCCCACTTCCTCCTCCTCTTTAGACCTTGCAGCACAATCCTTAATACCTAAATCTTACAAATAGGCCATACACCCATCAACAGATGAGTGGGTAAAAATTGTGGTATTTATACTCTGTCATTAAAAAAGGGATAAACTTGAGTCATTTTTAAGAAAGTAGACACACTCTGAGACAAAAATGTGAAGTGAAGCAACTCACACAAGCTTAAGTATCACATGGTTTCTTTTATATGCACAACTCAGTGTTTGTATAAAACAAAATTAAAAGACAGATAAAAGGAAAAAATAGAGTTTTTTAAAAGGTATTATAATCCAGAGTAGAAAATGTATCTGAAAATGTCCCTAGAGTTACTACAATTGTTTTAAATGTGTTTTATCTGTTCTTTGGCCTACCAGCCTGATTTTCAGTCTGTATATATGATAATTAACTTTATAGGGTCTTAAAAGATATATAAATGAATTTGAGGTGGGGAAAAGAAGGGAATTTTTTTCGTACTGGGGACCAAACTCGAGTCCTTGTGCTTGTGCAGCAGGTGGCAAAACCACTGCACTAAATCCCCTGTCCCTGGAAAAGAAGGGAATTTAAATGTACACAGCATGTGCACATACTTACCTCCTTCAGTGAATGTAATCATTATGCACTGCAAATATGTACTAATAAAAGTCAAATAATACATAAATAAATAATTTAAAAGTTTCAAGATGGTGGGATGCTTCCCCAAAAAAAGACCCTACAAAATATCCACTAGAAGTCTTTCAGAACTGATAAGCAAATTCAGCAAAATGCCAGTATAAAATGCATACTAAAATATAACAGTGCATTCTGAACAATCACAACAAACCCCCGAGACAAAATCAGAAAAGCAATTCTGTTGAGAATATTTCCAAAATTTTAAAAACGTAGGAATCAACCTAACCAAGTAGATTAAAGACCTCTAAAAATGAAAATTATCAAACATTGAAAAAAGAAATTGCAGACGAGTTTGGAGAATAGAAAGGTCATCTTTTTCCATGGGTCATAAGATCAAATATTACAAAAGTGCCGATATTGGCAAATGCAATTTACAGATTCAATTTAATTCCCATTCGAACATCAAAAGCATTGTTAAAACTTGAAAAAATCTTGAGTTTTATAGGGATTCAGAAAAGAATTGGAACATCCAAAGCAACCTTGAGCAAAATGAGCAATGCTGAAGGAATGAATGCCATGTTGGCAAAAATCAGCATGTTACTGGCAAGAAAACAGAAATGTACATGGAATAAGACACAGAAATGCACACACACAAAGAAACACACCCACACAACAACAGATGTGTGACTTTTGACAATGGGTCTATCTTAGTCACTTTCCAATCACTGGGCCAAAAGAGCCAACAGTCACAGCTTAAAAGAGGAGAGGTTTATTTTGAATCATGGTGTTTAGCAGACCCAGTCCATAGTGGGCTGCTTCCAAAGCAGAAATGACATACATCATGGAAGGATCTGATCAGAAGACAGCTGCTTATCTCACATCAGACAAGAAGAGGAGAGAGAAAGGAGGGGCCAGGGATGAAAATATACATACTCTTCCAGATCCCATCTCCAGTTATCCACCTCTGAACAACAAGTAGGCTATAGCACCCCATCATTAAAGTAACTTTCAAACACATGGGACACAAGGGAGATATTCTAGGCATAAACCAAAAGAAGTCAAACACATGTGAAGGAGAATAGACAGCTTCTTTAACAAATGGGGCTCAGAAAACTAGATATCCACATGAAGAAGGTTAAAAGTTGATCTCTATTTTCACCATTTTGTCAAGTCAAATAAGAATAAGGCAAGACCTACATATAGGATCAGAGACACTGAAACTCATTGAAGACAATAGGGAGAACACTTGAAACTGTAGAAACAGTCAAAGTCATCCAGAGTAGAACTTTAATATCCCAGGAAATAGTATTAGGAATCAGAAGGCTGGGCTTCACCAAACTAAAAATCTTCTGCATAACAAAGAAAACAGCAAACAGCATGAAGATGAAGAAACCACTGAATGGGAAAAAGTACAGGATTAATATCTTAAAACCACAAAGGGCTCAAATATTAAACCCCTCAAAGAGCCCAATAAAGAAATCTAGAGCAAATAAACTGAATAAACATTCTTGCAAAAGAGAAAGTAAGTGGCCAAAATGTATATGAACAAATGTCCACCATTTCTAGCCATCAGAAATGAAAATCAAAACTACTTTCAAATTTCATCAGAACCCAGCCAGAATGGCTATTAAACACAAATGGCAATGAGTTAATGAGATGTTGATGCAGAAAAGAACCACCTCACCACTGTTTTTGGAAATGTAAATCAGTACAATTGCTGTGAAAAGGTTGTGTGGAGATATCACAAAAGAAAAACAATCATAGGAATATTATTTGATGTATATATACTGCTCCTTCTCATTGTCCAGAAAGCATCAGACTCCATAATCTAGTGACACATGGACTACTCATGATGATAGTATTTATATTCATAATGTCTAACCTGTGGAGACAGGCTGGGTGCCTGTCAATCCACTGAAGGGTGAGGAAAATGAGTGGTCAAAGTTACAGTGCATATAAACTAAAATAAAACATTTTCTAGTGAAACACACATTGCCTCAACCGAAGAATGTTCCAAACAAGGGGGAGGATTTTGAGTACTTTGAAGGGGATTGATGCAATGTTTCTTTTACTGTTTTAATTCTCTGACTTAAAATTCTAGGTAATTTCTGATAGCTATCTACACAAAAAATGTTAGTCATAAAGAAAAATGAAATATCTACAGAAACTTTGTCTCTTGCAGGAAGATGAATGGGAATAGACATCATCAAGTTAAAGAAAAGTAGCAAAACACAGAAAGGTAAATATCATGTTTTCCCCTTAAATGTGAAACTAAAACATCAGTAAATACATAAATACATAGCAAGTAAATAAAAAACCAAGCAAGTAAATAAAAAACAAGGGAGAGCGATGAGTGTAAATAAGGAGATATACTCTTGGGGAAGGGGAAAGGAATCAGAGGAAAAAGGCAGAAAATGCCATGGGAATGAAGTGTAACAAGGTGTGTAAAATACATGCACTGGCTTTTTAATTTAAAACACAACAAAAAAACAACA